>NC_066538.1:7799380-7814380 GCF_024679095.1 Eriocheir sinensis
ACGGACACAGAGAGAGGATATGAGTACTTAAGGAGACAAAGAAAAAAGAAAAAAATGCGGTCCGAAGGTAGAAAGAAGTATTCAAAACATTATACTTTGCATACATAAAAAAGGAGAAAGAACTATTTAGTCTCGCGAAAAATGACGGACACACACACACACACACACACACACACACACACACACACACACACACACACACACAGACACACACACACACATACACAGACACACACCAATGAACAGGAAAAGAAAAAGAAAAAAAGAAAAATCGACTAATACAAAACACCAAAATTAACATGATAGGAAAACAAAATAAATAATAAAAAATCAGATAAAACACATGAAACAGCGTGCAGGAAATGACCCAGAGAGGAGCTGCGGGGGGGGGAGGGGGGGTCAGAGGTCAAGTGGATGGACGTGAGGAGAGAGAGGAAAGGTGGAGGGAAGACACCTGCTGGGGGGAGGGGGAGGGAGGGAGGGAAGGGAAGGGAAGGGATAGGGTGGGAAGGACAAATTTTGGGAAGAGTCTTTTAGTGTTTCTTGTGGTGGTGTTGCGCGAAGTTGGGGTTGCTTCGGATTTTGTGTTGGTCTGTATTTGTGTTGTATTTTTGTGCTTGGTGAATCTGTGTGTGTGTGTGTGTGTGTGTGTGTGTGTGTGTGTTTGTCTGTTCGTTTGTTTTTGTGTGTGTGTCTTTTGTCTGTCTATTTTTGCCTGTCGTTTTTTTTTGTGTGTATTTTGTGTGTGTTTCTGTCTATCATTTTTTTGTCTGTTTTTGTCTGTCTGTTTCTGTGTCATTTTTTGTGTTTTTTGTCTAGTTTCGTCTTTTTTTGTGTATCTTTTGTCTGTTTTTGTCTGTCATTGTTTTTTTTTTGTGTGTGTGTCTGTGTCTATCTCATTGGTTTTTTTTTGTGTGTAGCTTTTGTCTGTTTCTCTCTGTCGTTTTTTTGTGTGTATATTTTGTGTCTTTCTGTCATTTTTTTGTATCTTTTGTCTCTTTTTGTCTGTCGTTTTTTGTGTGTGTATTTTTCGTGTTTCTGTTTGTCATTTTCTGTGTGTCTTTTGAGTCTGTTTTTGTCTCGTTTTTTTTGTGTGTATCTTTTTTGTTTGTCTGCCTGTTGATCTTTTTTGTTTGTCTGCCTGTTGTTTTTTGGGTGTGTAAATTTTGTGTCTGCGTATTTTTGTGTATCTTTTGTCTGTTTTTGTCTTTTTTTAATCTTTTATCTCTGTTTTTGTCTGTCGTTTTTTGTGTGTGTATTTTTCGTGTTTCTGTTTGTCATTTTTTGTGTATCTTTTCTGTCTGTTTTTGTCTGTGTATTTTTTTTCGGTCTGACTTGTTTTCTGGCGTGTCTATCCCCCTTTCTGTTCTTCTGTCTATATTTCTGTCATTCTTTCTGTCTAAATGTCTGTCAGTCTGCCTCTGTTTATCTACCTGTCCGTTTGCCAAGGTAGGGCGTTGCTACTTGTTGTTTGCATCACTCGTGTCTGTGTATGTCTGCGTCCGTCTGTCTGTCTGTAGCCTGCAAAATCACCTTATTTGATTTTTTCTGGCTTTGGTACAATTTTCAGGCCGAATATATATGTTGATAGATTCGGAAACGGACACCGATAGACAGACATACACACATACATAGACAGACATACATACAGACAGACATACAGACAGACAGACAAAAATACAGACAGACAGACAGACAGACAGACAGACGTAGACACTTACAGACAGACATACAGACATACATACAAACAGACAGACACAGATAGAAATACAGACAGACAGACATACAGACATACATAGACAGACAGACAGACATTCAGACAGACATAGAGACAGACATAGACACACAGATAGACAGAAATTCGTCAGCCCTGTTACCACTACTACCACCACTACCACCATCACTACCCCCCCCCATCACCACCACCACCATCACTACCCCCACCACCCCCACCCCCCACCACCAACCCCCACCACCACCACCACCTCCACCACCACCACCCTCCACCACCACCACCACACCCACCCACCACCACCACCACCACCACAATCCCCCCCCCCTACCTCCCCTCCACCACCATCATCCACCATACTATAAAATATCAAAAAACCGCAGGACGCATCACTCGCTTTCCATAACAATAACAATGAAAAGCAAATAAATAAAATATGAAACAGGTCAATGCGTACAAAGGGCCGGGCGGATAAATAATAAAGGGTGACGTGCGTGCGTGTGTTCATCATTCTGTTTAGTAATGATGATGATAATAATTTTAATTCTAATTTTACTGAAACGGAATATGGGACAGTAACTCTAGCGGTGGGGGTGGCGGTGGTGGTGGTGGTGGCGGGGATAGTGGGGGAGGTGATGGTGGTGGTGGCGGTGGTGGTGGTGGTGGCGGTGATAGTGGGGGAGGTGATGGTGGTGGTGGCGGTGGTGGTGGTGGTGGCGGTGATAGTGGGGGAGGTGGTGGTGGTGGTGGCGGTGGTGGTGGGGGAGGTGATGGTGGTGGTGACTGGTGGTGGTGTTTGGGGGGGGTAGTGGTGGTGGTGGTGGTGGTGACTGGTGGTGGTGGTGGGGGGGGGGGGGGGGTTACTGGTGTTGGTGGTAGGTGGGATGATGATGATGATGATAATGATAATGATAATGATGATAATAATAATAATAATAATAATAATAATAATAATAATAATAATAATAATAATAATAATAACAATAGACAAACATCACAGTAAAACTCAAACAATAACAAAAGATCACACAATTACACACACACACACACACACACACACACACACACACACACACACACACACACACACACACACACACATAAACCCTTCAATGTATGTATATTTTCGCGACCTAACAAGCGAGAATTAATAAAGCCATTTGTACAGAGTGAAAATTTGATGTATACGTTTGTGGCCGCCATATTGGAAAGGGGGGCGAGGGTGGAGGGGGGGGAAGGGGTGATGTGGTGAAATAATTTATCATTTAGTGGACTGTAACGTAAAGAGAGAGAGAGAGAGAGAGAGAGAGAGAGTAAAATAGGTCACCTCCGCCAGGTAGGTAAATACAGGTAAATTGATAGATATTTAGATAAACGTGAATAAATAAATTTCAAAATATTTATAAACAGTGGATGGCTGGAAAATTTGGGGATGCTCGGCGATAGTGAGTGCACACACACACACACACACACACACACACACACACACACACACACACAAAAAAAAAAAAAAAAATGGAAGAATTAGAGTACACATTATCCTTAAAATTTGCTTAGGATCATGAAAATAATAACAAAAATTAAATAATTGTATATTTTGTGCGTGCGTGCGTGCGTGTGTGTGTGTGTGTGTGTGTGTGTGTGTGTGTGTGTGTGTGTGTGTGTGTGTGTGTGTGGAGATCCCTCTTAGGCCAACTCTTTCATGTGCACAAAACCCCGACACACACACACACACACATACACACTCACACACACACGGCTGTAATCCCCCGCCTGTGGGTATTCCCTGCCGTGACGGTGCGGCTCAAAAATCACAAAAACGCGTCCCCTAATGGTGAACATTTAGCATTTTTTTTTTATCAACTCAAGGACTGGAGCAGCGTTAATGAATAGTCTTTTGCCAGCGTGCCAGAAAAGTCTCTAAAATAATTCAATGTTTTAATGTATTGCTTACGTAACGCAGAAAATCGCTAAGAAAAATTATAATCATTTATTAATTTTATTGGAATTGCTTATATGTTGCTAAAAGTAAAAATAATGAATAACAGAATTTTTTGTTTGGCCTCCAGCGCTGGTAGACATTCATCGTGGGCGTGTTGGGCGGCCCAGCCCTTCAGGCAAGTGTGTAGTGGAGCCATTTTTGTTTGCCCCACTCCCCCTGCCCCCGAAGCTCCAGGAAGCCCCACTTGATCCTCTTTAGAGAGTTTCGCTAGAGTCCGGGTTGATAGGCGGTCAACAGGACAGCATGTGGGCAGTCTTAGGCCACTCGACGATGACTGAAAATTATCAGCTTGTGGCGACGGGCGGGACTTGAACCCGGGTCCTCCAGGACAACGCGCCCTTACATGGACCACCCAGCCACCGCCGCCCCATTATTATTATTTTTTTTAGGTGGTGCCTATGGCGCCGGTTAGCTTTCTTGAGGGGTCTCTTGGACGGCCGAAGCTCGTTAGTGGCGCAGGCGAATTTTATTTATAGTGGCTGCCGTGATGTATAACTCTTGCTTGGGTCATGCTGCCCCCGGTGCTTCTTTTGATCGAAGTCGCTGAAGTTAGGGTTGATTGAAGATCTAGGCAACATTCCGCCACTCGGCGATGGTTGAGAATTGTCAGCGTGCATCGGTGGGACTCGAACGTAGGTCCCCGGGCACACCACGCCCGCACGCTAATAACTCGGCCGCCGCCTTTTTTACTGAAGCAAAGGTGGCAGCCAAGGACACAACAATAAGGGAATAACAGTTCGTAAAACTCTCGTTTCAGAAACATATTTCTAAAAGTCTTAAAAATGCAAATCAAACCGTTACTATTAGATTATATTTTCTGTTATTCGTTTTTTACACAATATATCTTCATTTTAGTTTAATCAATTTACTTTTTACATATCTCTTGTTATTTCGTCTGTCTTGTAAGGCAAAAGGCAGCCGACGAAGGATTACATACATGAAAACATGATTAAGAAAAGCTCACTACTCGCGCGTAATTATTATGAAGAAAAGTAAGGCAGATCAAGAAGAGCGTGAAAATAGGAGAGATATATTTGCCATTCGCTACCACTAGAAAGAAAAAAAAGGCAGATTAAGAACTACATAAAAAGGTAAAACTATTCACTACTCGCTGCTGCTAGGAGTAGTGGGCAGACTGAGAAATACATGAGAGCGGAGAAGGAGAAGAGGCGATGACAAGGGAAAGAAAAGAAGGAAGGGAAATAGGAGTTACTTAAGAAGGAAGGAAGGGAGGGAAGGGAAAACAATACGAAAGAAGTAAAAAAAAAAGCGAAATAAACAAATACATGAGAAGGATAGGAGAAGATGACAAGGAAAAGGAAAGAAGGGAGGAAAAGGGAGGTTACTAAAAAGGAAGGGAGGAAAATATGATAGGAGAGAAGAAGAAAAACGCAATATATAAAAAAAATACACGAGAGGAGAAGGATATGTAGGGACGTCAAGGAAAAGAAAAGGAGGGAGGAAAAGGGGAGTTAGCATAGAAGGAAGGGAGGGAACGGAGGACAATATGAAAGGAAAGAAAAAAACGAAATAGAAAATACATGAGAAGAGAAGGAAAGGAGGGGATGACAAGGAAAAGGAAAGGAAAGAAGGAAGGGAAAGGGAGGTCACTAAAGAAGGGAGGGAGGGAGGGTAGAGAGAAAAATAGGAAAAGTTAAAAAAGCGAAATAAAAAAGAATGAAAGGAGGGAATGAAAAGGAAAAGGAAAGAAGGAAGGGAAAAGGTCACTAAAGAAAGAAGGGAGGAAGAGTAGAGAGGACAATAGGAAAAGTTAAAAAAGTGAAATATAAAAAAAGGAAACAATGAAAGGAGAAAATGACAAGGAAAAGGAAAGAAGGAAGGAAAAGGGAGATTACTAAAGATGGAAGGAAGGGAAGGAAGAACACTATGAAAGGAAAGAAATTACAAAAAAAAAAAAAAAATTCACGAGAGAAGGAAAAAAGGGGAAGACTAGAAAAACAAAGGAAACAAAGAAGGGAAAGAGAGATTACTAAAGATGGAAGGGAGGAAGAGGAAAAGGAAAGAAGTTAAAAAAGCGAAATATAAAAAAAAGAATGAAAGGAGGGAATGAAAAGGAAAGAAGGAAGGAAAAGGGAGGCCACTAAAGAAGGGAGGGAGGGTAAAGAAAACAATAGGAAAAGTTAAAAAAGCGAAATATAAAAAAGAGAAAGAATGAAAGGAGGGAATGACAAGGGAAAGGAAAGAAGGAAGAGAAAGGTGGTTACTAAAGAAAGAAGGAACAATATGAAAAGTAAAAAAATAAAAATAAAATAAAAAAATAAAAAACGAAAAAAATAAAAGGAAAGAAGGAAGGGAAAAGGGTATCACTAAAACAGAAAGGGAGGGAAGGGAGAAAACTATAAAAGGAAAGAAGTTAAAAAATGAAACCAAATATCAAATCCAGATCCATAGGCGTCATCATCATCCCCGTTTTGAAAGTGTTTGCCGCGGGGGGAAGAGTTCATCCTTAGTTTCAACACCCTTAAAACAATCAGGAGTGCATTTAATATTTTTTTTTAATGGAAAATTGCAACTAAAGAAAATTACGATTGTTCACGGCTCGCTTTTAAATGTGTGAATATCGCTAAAACTACAGTAATGATCGGAAGTACTTGTTGTCCCGTGTTATTGTCGGGAAAAGGTCGTTGGAAAATGTAGATTAGGATGTTTTTTTGTTTGGTTTTATTATTTTTCATTTTTGTATTTTTGCACGTGGGTAATTTTTTTTTTATTTGTTTGTTTGTATTTTTTCTTTTCTTTTTTTCCATTTTTTGTTTTTTGTGCCCGTGGGTAATTATTTAGGTTTTCTTTATTTTATTTGTTAGTTTGTATTTTTATCATTTAATTTTTTTTTTTTTTTAGCTATTCATCTATTTTTGTCATATTTATTTTTTAGTTATTTCTTCATCTATTTTTTTGTGTGTGTGTGTTTGTGATGGGCGATTTGTTCCGTTTTACTTGACGCTTTCATTCGTTATATAATCTAGATTTTTATTATTTATTTATTACTCAGCCTTCGTTTTTACCTAGCAGAATTTATTTAGCTCAGCAATTCTTTACTTCTAATCTCTTTCAGTCTTCAGTTTTTTATGTATATGTATGAGCTCTGTTTACGCAGCTTTTCATTAGGTTTTTTTTTTCTTCTTTTGCTTCTATTTAATTTAGCCGTTTGTAACTTTGCTTTTTTACTTGCTCTTCTTCATATCTTACTTTCTTCCTTCCCTTTTTATTTACATAACTCTTTACCAATATTATTCTTGTTCTAATGCATTTGTCGGAACTGTCGTAGTGATGCTTATGGTGGTGATGATGGTGGTGGTGATGAAGGTAGTGGTTATGATAGTGGTGATGGTGATGATTGTGGTGGTGGTGAAAATGGTGGTGATGGTGATTGTGGTGGTGACGGTGGTGGTAGTGGTGATGATGATGATGGTGATGATGGTGGTGGCGAAGGTGATGTTTTGTTTAGGTCTTCTCTCAAGCACTTCACGTCTCTATCATTGTGTTGTCGCTGGCGGTGATGAAAGTGGTGGTGATGGCGGTGGTAATGGTGGTGGTGGTGACAGGAGTTTTATTTATTGGTGGTGATGGTAGTGACTGTGGCTTTATTTTATTTACTGGGTTGGATTCGTGGCACCTGTTCAACCAGTCAGTGGCGCGGGGAAGTGTTTTATAGTGGCGCCATTCTTGCTTGCTTGGCTCACGCTGTCCCCCCCCCCCCCCCCTCTCCCCGGAGCTGACTGGAGAGTTACATTGCACTTTCATAGCTTTCTTCCATCGTAATGAATGTCGAAAAAATGTTGGTCACTAATATTTTTTTGGTCCGAGGGTTTGTAATGATGAAACGGATGTTGGTCTTTTAACCCGTCCCCTGCGATTGTCACGGATTTCGCCTTCACTGGTAGCCTGGTAACACATACAGTCCCAGGTCTTTCTCTGCCTCTGTGGTGGATAGTGGTGTGTTTCCCATGTGGTATTGGTATGCTGGATATCCCCTCCCAAGGTGCATGACTTTACATTTTTCTTCATTGAATTGTAGCAGCCACTTTTTGTTCCACTCCTGTAGCTTGGTGAAGTCTTCCGGTAGGAAATCTGCAGCCAAGGGGTTAATAATTTTCGGAAGTAATGATTTTTTTTATGCATATCATCAGGAGTAGAATTATAGCTGAAGGACTGCATAATATTCTTCCTTTTTTTACTACAACGGAGGCAGCTCAGGCAAAAAACAAACATACAAAAAGAAAGCCCGCTAAGAAACAACAATAAAAGCTCCCTGCTAAAAATGTCTGAATCCACCACTTCTTGAACCAATGCCCGGGTTGAGAGGCGGTCTTAAGGACAGCATGTGGGTTGTCTTCTGTCCCTGGGCGATGACTGAAAATGGTCGGCTTGTGGCGGCGGGCTGGATATGAACGCGGGTCTCCTGATCACCACGCTGACACGCCTACCACTCAGCCACCTCCTCCCCGATGTAAGGGCAGTGGTAATGGTGTTCTTGCGTCTGCCTTGAAGGTGTTGATAGTGGTGATAGTGGTGTAGTAATGGTGGTGGTGGTGGTGACGATAGTGGTGTTTCAGGGTTGTGATGTGATGAAGAGGTAGTGATGTGACGGTGATGATGGAGATGATGATTGTGATGATAGTAGTGGTGTTTTAAAGAATTATAAAGATATTACCGTTGATATTACCATGCCATTGATGATAGTGTATAAGATGTTGGTGATGATGATAGCGGTGATGATGCTGAAAAATAGGCGATGATGATGATAATGGTGATGATGATAGTGATGCTAATGATAGTGAAATAGATGTTGGTGAAGATGATAGCGGTGATGATGCTGAAAAATAGGTGGTGATGATAATAGTGGCGAAGATGATAGTGATGCTAATGATAGTGAAATAGATGTTGGTGATGATGAATTAGATGATGGTGATGAAGGTGGTGATGATGATGAGTGTTACCAAGTCATCACCAAACATCGCCGCCACCCTTCATCCCCGTCTCACCTGTACGCGCTTCATTACCTGCAATCAGCGCACAGGTAAGGACGCTCAGGTGAGTAGCGGAGGAGTTAACGAATGGCGGGGATCATGTCCAGGTGCTGAGCTTAATGAATGAGTAAATTAAAGGTAAACAAGGAAAAGACAAACATATAAGAAAATCATCACGATATATACAGAAAAAAAGTTAAACAGGGAAAACTGATCAGGGTTGCTGCGTATATATAAAAAAAATAAAAAATAAAGCAGAAATAAGCAAAGATCAAAATATTATCGCTACATGTAAAGAAAAATGTTAAAACGGAAAAAAAAGATCAAACTAGTGTTGCTGCGTAAAAAGGAAAGATTAAAAAGAAATAAAGAAGAAATAAATAAAGATCAAAATATTATCGCTACATGTAAAGAAAAATGTTAAAACGAAAAAATAATAAAGATCAAACTAGTGTTGCTGCGTAAAAAGGAAAGATTAAAAAGAAATAAAGAAGAAATACACAAATATCAAAGTGAATATTATCGCTACATGTAAAGAAAAATGTTAAAAAGGAAAAAAAAGATCAAACTAGTGTTGCCGCTTCAAAAGGAAAGATTAGTAGGGATAAACGTAGATGGAAGTGTTGTCGTTGAATATTAAGAGAAGAAAAAGAAAATTATGTGAGTATGTAAACAAATTAACCAGTCCAAGCAGCCGGCATTTTTTAAGCTGCCTCATTTATCATAGAAAATGTTGTTAGGTCTAAGGAAAAGTGAGACAAGTATATATGAGTATGAAAGAAAAAGAAAGATTCAAATTGTCGATAAGTATAATGAGAAGTAAACGTAAAAAGATACGAAAAACTTACATGTTTAATATAAAGAAAACTTAGAGAAAAACAAACAAACCCAAATACTGTTTCTACATATAAAGAAAAGTAATAAAAATAATTAGTATGAAAAAAAAAGTTCTAAAAGTGTGATTAAATATGAGGAAAAGAAAATAATATCATTAAAAAAATCTAATTGTGACCATTTATGTTATAGCAAAAAAGTTTAAAGAAAGAAGAAAAAACAAGTAAAATCAATAAGTTTTTTAAGGTTTATTATTCAATTAAAGAAAATAATTAAAGAAAAAAGGAAACATAAGATTAATTGAAGTCACAGTTTGTTTTGACGGTTGTTTTACTGCTTCTGTGGACGGTAACTAAGTTGTATTATTGTTTTTTTTGCCTTTGTTTATTTTTATCTTTTTATTCCTACTAAAACTTATTATTTTATTATTTTATCATATACTTATTTTTCTTTGTATTAGTTTTTTTTTACAACAAAGGAGACAGCTCAAGGGCACACACACAAAAAAAGAAACATTAATAATAAAAAAAAGCCCGCTACTCGCTGCTCCTAAAAAGAATCCAAAGAGGTGGCCGCAAGAAGGGTCAATTTCGGGAGGTGTCCTGAGGTGTTCTCTAATTCCATAGTTCCGCCCAGTCATTTTTCTTCTTATATTTTTAATGAGCTTTAAATGTCCGTATTTAATGTATTTTATGATCTGGTTTTTTTCTGCTTGATTATCTCTTCATTATTCGTCTAGGTTATCATTTTACTGGTCCATATAAGTGTTTTCAAGTCATTTAATTTCATTCACACTTATCATTCCACTATATATTTACATTCTGTTTAGCTTTTTTTCTCATTATTCATATGTTAGAGAGCATTATTTTCTCTCATATTCTCGTAAGTTCAGTTTTCTTAGCGAGTCTTGAGGTTATTTTTGCCGACTAAACAACTATGACCACAGATGTTGCGCCGACTAAACGAAACTTTCCGACTAAACAAATGTATTACAAAATCCTACAACCTGCCGCTGCTGTAATTACCCGGCGGCTTGAGAAGGGTCTGTTGTGTAGGTGTGTTCTGAAAAGGGGCAACTATTTTTTCCTGCTATTTTCGTTTTTTTTTTTAGTTATGATTTCTGTTGTACCCGTTTGGAGGACTTCTTATTTTTCCTGTTTGTCAGAAGTTCAGCTGTTTTATTTATACTCATCTATTGTTTTTGTCTATCTATCATTATCTATCCATCATCTATCTGTTGTTTGTTCGTTTATCTATTTTTATCCTTTTTATTTCTTTTTTACTTAATCTTTTTTTGTATATTGGTTCATCTATTTTTTTTTCATTTAATATTTATTTTTTTTAATTATTCATCTTTTTTTGTATATTGGTTCATCTATTTTTTTCATTTTTTATTTATTTTTCAGTTATTTATCTTCTTTTTGTATGTTGGTTCATCTATTTCTTTCATTTTTCATTTATTTTTTTAGTTATTTCTTCATCTACCTTTACTGACTAAGGCCTTTTTGTGTAATTATTGACCTCTAAAACTGTTTGCCGGGTAGTATTGAGGTTTCGAGCTTCTATTGTTTAGGTCATACATAATTTTCAAGTAATTAAGTTCATACCTCTTTTCACCTGTACAATTTACCTGTCTGGAACTCCTCATATTTATTTTCTGTGAACTTTTTGAGCCAATGTTGTGATAGTTCGTTTTCAAGTATTTCTTTTAATCTGCTTCTACTAATTAAGGTCTCATTTGTATAATTATTGACCTGCGAAATGGTATGCCTGTTAATATTTAAGTTTCGATTTATTGTTATTATTTAGGTCATTCGTCACTTTCAAATAATTATGTTCACAATTTTGTTTCACCAGTTAACCCACACAGGCTTCTGTCCTGCAATTTACATGTCTGAAAGCTTTTATACTTTTTTTGCTGTTAATGTTTTTAGACTGTGTTGAAATGGCTGGTATCAAGTATTTCTCATAATCTCCCTCTGCTAATTCAGGACTCATTTATATAAGTTTGGACATGTAAAATTGTCCACGTGCTGTTTTCTTTCTTTTATTATTATTATTTAGGTGATGTGTGATCAAATAATTTAACTTCCCATTTTTTCCACCTTTCTAATCCTATTTTTCACCTGTTGACAATTTTTTTCTCACCTGTCGACTCATCAAGGCTTCCATTTTTTCAGTTTACCTGTCTGGAACTCTAAACTATTTACATTTATTTTACGTAAATCTTTTGAGGCAATGTCGGGACCTTTTTACCGACCTGTATGTTGCTTGTCAATATTCAGGTTTCAAAAACACTATTATTTACGTCATTTGTGATTTTCAAATAATATAAGCACATCATCTTCTCATCTGGCTTACTAAGGCTTTCGTATGTTTTATTTACTTGTCTGAAACATATTTTTTTTACGTGTATTTATCTGTTAATCTTTTGAGGCAATGTTGGGGTCTATTTGCCGACCTACGTATATTTCCCATGAATCTTTTTAGGCAATGTTGGGATCCATTTACCGACCTGCTTCCCTTTTCTACATTTATTTCCCGTGAATCTTTTGAGGCAATGTTGGGATCCATTTACCGACCTGCTTCCCTTTTCTACATTTATTTCCCGTGAATCTTTTGAGGCAAAGTTGGGATCTATTCACCGACCTGCTTCCCTTTTCTACATTTATTTCCCGTGAATCTTTTGAGGCAAAGTTGGGATCTATTCACCGACCTGCTTCCCTTTTCTACATGTATTTCCCGTAAATCTTCTGAGGCAATGTTGGGATCCATTTACCGACCTGCTTCCCTTTTCTACATTTATTTCCCGTGAATCTTCTGAGGCAATGTTGGGATCTATTTACCGACCTGCTTCCCTTTTCTACATTTATTTCCCATGAATCTTTTGAGGCAATGTTAAGATCTTCATGCTAACCTTCTCGCCTACCCACAGTCTTGCGTCCAGCTGAGACACACACCTTCAGCGCCATCTCTCATTCACTCCCAGAAACTCCGAGGGAACGTCAGTGTGTCATCGGAGCCCCTCGTTAAGGTATTCGTTGTTTTAATTCCCTCTCTCTTTTGGCACTCCTCTCAACTCTTTATAGGAGCAGTGATTTGCGGGCTTTTTTTCATTATTGTTTTTTTTTTTTTTTTGCCCTTGAGCTGTTTCCTTTACTGTAATAAAAAAATTCCTTGTCTCAGCTTCAAGAAACATAAGAATAAGTTAAAAATAAGAATATATAAAAAACAAGAATCAGAATACGTAAAAATACAAGATACATTAGGTTAGGTAAGATACGTATGAATATAAGAATAAGAATACATAAGAACGTAAGAAGGGAAGAACGTAAGGAGTCTGCAAGAGGTCATTTAGTCTATATAAGGCAGCTCCTGTAAACCTAACCCAAGCTAACCTCACTTCTAACCATCTAACCCTACCTATTACCATTCAACCCCACCTAATCCACCCTATCACCACCTATCCTCCCTATCCATGAACTTATCCAACCTTCTTTCTTTTTTCTATTATATTGGCACTCACCCATGTAAACCTAACCTAACCTCACCTCTCACCACCTAACCCTACCTATTACCATTCAGCCCCACCTAACCCACCCTATCACCACCTATCCTCCCTATCCATGACCTTATCCAACCTTCTCTCTTTTTTCTATCATATGGGCACTCACCCATGTAAACCTAACCTAACCTCACCTCTCACCACCTAACCCTACCTATTACCATTCAGCCCCACCTAACCCACCCTATCACCACTTACCCTCCCTATCAATGAACTTATCTAACCTTCTCTTCTTTCTATCATATTGGCACTCACCCATGTAAACCTAACCTAACCTCACCTAACCCTACCTATTACCACTCAACCCCACCTAACCCACCCTATCACCACCTATCCTCCCTATCCATGAACTTATCTAACTTTCTCTCTTCTTTCTATCATATTGGCACTCAACCCTGTAAACCTAACCCCACCTAACCTCACCTCTCATCGCCTAACCCTATCTATTACCACTCAACCCCACCTAACCCACCCAATCACCACTTACCCTCCCCATCCATAAACTTATCTAACATTCTCTCTCCTTTTTCTATCGTATTGGCACTCACCTCATGACTGCCGAGCCTGTGCCACTCATCCATCATTCTGTTAAACCAATTCTTCCATGTGTTCTTGTTGAATCTGGATATATCTTGAACCTTTTACTACTACTACTACTACTACTACTACTACGTGTCCTACCTGGCTCTCTTACCTGTGTACCTGTTAAAGAGATGAGTGTTTGCAGGTGAGTGTGGTGTTTAGTGTGTGTTTTCCTGGTATTAATTTTCCTGTTGATGATACTACTAAAGAAAGAAAAAATGAGAGAAGGAAATAAAAAAGAAAGGAAAAAAGATAGAAAAAAGTGAATGGGAAAATAAAGAGTATATAGTTAAAAAAAATAAGAAAGGATAAATGAGAGAAAGAAGTGAATGGGAAAATGTTAAAAATATAGTTAAGAGAGGAAGGAAAAATGAGAGAAAAGGTGCATGGGAAAATAAAATAAAAATAGCTAAGAAAGAAGGAAATAAAGAAAGAAGAGAATTGGAAAAAAAGAAAGTTGAGGAAAAAAAAAAGAAGAAAATAAATAATGAAAGGGGGAATGAAAGAAAAGTGAATAGGAAAATAAAAAATAAAAAGTTAAGTACCACCGGAAAATAAATCATTATCAACACCACTTATCTTCTTTGCCTTACTTGATTTATTATGTATTTTAGTCAGTATTATTTCATTCATTATATTTTTTTTTTTGAGTGTGTTTAAAGTCGTCACTCACCACTTGAAAATTAATGGAACGAAATAATGACGCAGAGAAACGATCGACAGTTAAGAGACAATATTAATCTCTCTCTCTCTCTCTCTCTCTCTCTCTCTCTCTCTCTCTCTCTCTCTCTCTCTCTCTCTCTCTCTCTCTCTCTCTCTCTCACCTTGTCTTCATTTCTTTCTCTTTGTCGCTTTAGTCTTTCTTTACTTTTTTCTGTTCTTTTCTTTCCTCCTCTTCTCCTCCTCCTCCTTTTCCTTTACCTCCATTTAATACACTTGTTTCTCATTTATCGTTCACCTTCTTTCTCTTCCTTCTTCCTTCCTACCCTTTCCTACCCCTTCCCTCTCTCTCCCGTATTATTGGGTGAAGTCTTAAATAATTGGCCGCGGTTCGTTCATAAAGCAGTTCTATTTTGACTGTTAGTGTTTCGTATAATTTTGTTGTCCATATTAAATTATTTTCCTATTGATACGCGGCTATTTATTATTATGATTCGAGTGTTGGTATTGATTTGTTTTTAATTGGGATACTTGATTATGGTTTATTTGTTTGTTTGTTTATTTGTTTATTCATTTTAACGTACTGTGGAAGTTTGTCATTTTTATTTTTATTTTTTTCCTTTTAACTGGTATT
>NC_066538.1:7816880-7824380 GCF_024679095.1 Eriocheir sinensis
TCATCATCTTTTTCTTCTTCTTCTTCTTCTTCTTCGTCTTTGTCTTTTTCTTCTTATTTTTCCTTTTTATCTTTTTTTTCTTCTTTTTATTATTATTATTATTATTATTATTATTATTATTATTATTATTATTATTATTATTATTAGTAGTAGTAGTAGTAGTAGTAGTAGTAGTAGTAGTAGTAGTAACATTATACTAAGGAAATTTAAGTTGAAAGAAAAAAATAACGGGAGAGAGAGAGAGAGAGAGAGAGAGAGACGTAAATCATATAAAAGGTAAAGTAATAGAATGAGACCGAATTAGCTTCTCAAGGACTTCCTCTTCCCTCCTCCTCCTCCTCCCCTCCTCCTCCTCCTCCTCCTTTTCTTCTTACCCTTTCCTCCTCCTAGTTTAATTACTCCAGCTCTACCACTTTTTCTTCTTCCTTGTCTTTTACCCTTTTCTCCTCCTCCTCCTCAATTTCTCTCCCTTCTTCCTTCGCTTATCATCTATTCTCTTCTTTCTCCTATTCCTTCTTCTCTCTATTTCTCCATTTTGCTCCATTCTAGCTCCTCGTCCTTCTCCTCTTCATGACCAGTTTTTTTCCTCCTCCTTGTTCTCTTTCCCTGTCTTGTCCTTCGCCCTCCTCTCTCTCTCTTTTCCTCTCTATTCTTTCTCCTCGTTTTGTCTCTCCTCCTCCTCATGACTCCTGTTTTTTTCCTCCTCCTTGTTCTCTTTCCTTGTCTTGTCCTTCGTCCTCCTCTTTCTCCGTTCCTCTCTATTCTTTCTCCTCGTTTTGTCTCTTCTCCTCTCTCCCTTATTCCTCTTTCTCCGCTTCATACTCACCATTATCAGCCTAGTTTTCTGTCTTTTCTTATTTTCTCATCTCCTGTTTCATGTTCCTCCTCCTCTCTTCTCTTTTATCTTTCTACTTCTCTTTTTCCTGCTGCTCCTCCTCCTCCTCCTATAGTTTATTTTCTTATTCTTATTTCCTATTATATCCTTTTCCTTAAGAACATAAGAACGTAGGAGTCTGCAAGAGGCAGGTAGGCCTGTACAAGGCAGCTCCTTTGAACCTAAGCTCCTGTGAATCTTACCCCACCTATTATCACTGTCCATGAATTTATCTAATCTTTTTTTGAATGTGACAATTGTATTGGCACTCACCACATGACTGCTCAGCCTGTTCCAGTCATCCACCACCCTGTTAGTAAACCAATTTTTGCCTATGTCCCTGTTGAATCTGAATCTATCTAGTTTAAACCCATTACTACGTGTCCTACCCGGTTCTCTTACCAACAGAACCTTATTAATACCCCCCTTATTAAAGCCCTTCATCCATTTATAAACCTCTTTCAAGTCACCTCGCACCCTTCGCCTTTCTAGAGAATGCAAGTTTAATTGTTCGAGTCTTTTCTCGTATGGCAAGTTTCTTAACCCCTGAATCATCTTAGTCATTCTTCTCTGTACCGATTCTAACATTTTGATATCCATCCTTTCTCCTTTCTCCATCTTCTCCTTTCTCCATCTCCTCCTCCTTTCCTTAATATGTTCTTCTACTCCCCTTCCTTAAGTGTCTCTCTCCTCCTTCTCTTTCTATTTAATTTCCTTCTCCTTCTGCTCTTTCATTTATTTTCTTACTCTTGTCTCATATTTTATCCTTATCCTTCTTTCGCTCATCTATTTCTTCCTCCTTCTTTTTCTCCTCCCCTTTTTACTCTATCGTTCTCCTCCTCCTCTTTATTTTATTTTATTGTTTTTATCTCATTTTATCCTCTTCTCTTATTATATTCTTGTACTTCTCTATTTCTTTCTCCTCCTCTTCCTACTGTGTCTTTCTCCTCCTCCAATTTCATTCTCCTCCTCCCCCTACTTTTTCTATTTTATCCTCCTCTTCCTCTTTCTTTTCCCCTCTTCCTCCGTCTAGTCGTACGTCTGGCAGCGTCGCGTGGAGCTGGCAACACTGTCGTACGGCGTCCCTCACCTTAATTGCCTCTAATGAATGCCGGGTGTTCACTGTCATACTTATTAATAATTGTTCTCCCCTTGTCTTTTTTTTTTTTTTTTGCTGTTATTTATCATCCACGTTTGTCTTTTGTATCATTAATTCTTTTTGTTTTTGTGTATGTTTGTTTTTGTTTTCATTTCCTCTTCCGCCCTTTACTTATTCTTTCAATCTTTTTTGTTTTTCTTTCTTTTTTTTTACTTTCTTTCCTTCTTTCATTTTCTTTATTTTCTTCCTTTCTTTCCTTCTTTCTTTTTCTTTTTCTATCTATCTACTTGTCTATCTTTTTTTCTCTCTCTCTCTCTCTCTCTCTCTCTCTCTCTCTCTCTCTCTCTCTCTCTCTCTCTCTCTCTCTCTCTCTCTCTCTCTCTCTCTCTCTCTCTCTCTCTCTCTCTCTCTCTCTCTCTCTCGTGTAGGGGGAGGGGGATGGGGAGATAGAAAAAAGGAAGAAAAAAAACTCATCACATTTGAAATAATTATATGCAAAGTTTTCGCAGGAGAATAAAAATAATCAGGAAAGAGAACATTTAATAAGGAAAATAAAGGAAAGGGGAAATTGGATAAGTACTAGTTAGAAAGAAATCTGCGAAAGAAAATCAGAAAAAATGAAGATAGACGAGCAAGTAGATGATTGAAAAGGAGAGGAAGAAAAGGAAAAAAAAGAAAGGAGAGAAAGGATTGAAGAAATAAAAATGGAGAGAAAGAAGTATGGAAAGAAAAAACGAAATTATAAAAGGGCAAAAATAACAAGAAATAAAAAAATCAGATCAAATAAACAAAAGTAAAAAAATACCGTAGCAAAAAAAAGCTAGAAAACAAAATCAACAAAAAAATAAGACAAAACAAAAGTAGTACTGAAGAAAACAACACAACATCACTATTTAATCTTTATAGCAAAATGGAGGTAAATTAGGTGTTGAGGGAAGGAAAAAAATGGAGAGAGGGATGGGGAAGAGGGGAGGGGGAGAGGGAGGGTGAATGGGGAAGGGGAATGTAACCAGTAATTAGGGGACAGATGCGGGACAGGTGATTGTGGAGGAGGAGGAGGAGGAGGAGTAAGAGGAGGAGGAGGAGGAGGAGGAGGAGGAAGAGGAGGAGACTCGTGAGATAAAAGGAAGAGGAGAGATGAGGGAAAACTGACTAATGAGAGAGAGAGAGAGAGAGAGAGAGAGAGAGAGTGTCACACATGGACCAACAAGACCACCAGGTGTAAAAACAAACAAACAAACAAAGAAGTAAACAAATACTCAATATCCTGGGTTTTTTTTTCTCTCCATTTCCTCTCCATCATTCTTCCCTTCCTCCTTCCCTCCCTCTCTCTCTTCCTCTCCCTCCCTCTCTCTCTCCCTCTCCCACCCTCTCTCTCTCCCTCTCCCTCTCTCTTTCCCTCCCTCCCCCCCTCCTTAAGTTATTACCAGTGGCGTAGAAATATAAATAAATGTCGTTAATATACAGTAGGGGATAATTTACACATACCATTTTCTTTCGTGCTTCATTTTATTCCAATTTTGTTTTATTATTTCGGTTTCTTTTCATTTTCCTTTTTTTCATCATTTTCTCTTGCGGTTTTTTTTTTTTTCGTTGTTTTGTTATGGTTGGTTCTATTTATTTCTATTTTTTTCATTAATTTTCGTTCGTGTTTTCAGTTATTCTAATTTTAATCCTTTTATTCCTCTTCTTATTCTTTTTTTTAATTTTACTGTTTTATTCACAATTATTTTTTATTAATTTTGTCTTGTTTATTCTCAGTTATTTATTCCTTTTATTCTTGTGTTTCCTTTTGATTTCATCTTGTTTATTCTCAATTATTTATTTCTTCTATTCAAACTTTTTTTTATTTATTCAAAACTATAATTTTTTTTCTTCCTTTTAATATTGCTTTTTTTCACAGCTTTTTCTCATTCCCTCACACTCCCTCACTCCCTTTTTCCTTCTCTCTCTCTCCATTCCCTCACACTCCCTCACTCCCTTTTTCCTTCTCTCTCTCTCCATTCCCTCACACTCCCTCACTCCCTTTTTCCTTCTCTCTCTCCATTCCCTCACACTCCCTCACTCCCTTTTTCCTTCTCTCTCTCTCCATTTCCCTCATACTCCCTCACTAACTTTTTCCTTCTCTCCATTTCCCTCACACTCCCTCACTCCCTTTCCTTCTCTCTCTCTCCATTTCCCTCACATTCCCTCACTCCCTTTTTCCTTCTCTCTCCCCATTCCCTCACACTCCCTCACTCCCTTTTTTCCTTCTCTCTCTCTCCATTCCCTCACACTCCCTCACTCCCTTTTTCCTTCTCTCTCTCCATTTCCCTCACACTCCCTCACTCCCTTTTTTCCTTCTCTCTTTCCATTCCCTCCACTCCCTCCTCCCTTTTCCTTCTCTCTCTCCATTTCCCTCCACTCCCTCCTCCTTTTCCTTCTCTCTCCATTTCCCTCACACTCCCTCACTCCCTTTTTCCTTCTCTCTCTCCATTTCCCTCACACTCCCTCACTCCCTTTCCTTCTCTCTCTCCAATTCCCTCCACCTCCCTCCTCCTTTTTCCTTCTCTCTCTCCATTTCCCTCACACTCCCTCACTCCCTTTTTCCTTCTCTCTCTCCATAATCTCACACTCCCTCACTCCTTTTCCTTCTCTCTCCATTTCCCTCACCTCCCTCCTCCTTTTCCTTCTCTCTCTCTCCATTCCCTACCTCCCTCTCTCCTTTTCCTTCTCTCTCTCCATTCCCTCCACCTCCCTCCTCCCTTTTCCTTCTCTCTCTCCATTCCCTCACCCCTCCCTCACTCCTTTTCCTTCTCTCTCTCTCCATTCCCTCACCTCCATCTCTCCTTTTCCTTCTCTCTCTCCATTCCCTCACACTCCCTCACTCCCTTTTTCCTTCTCTATTATCATTTCCCTCACCTCCCCTCCTCCTTTTCCTTCTCTCTCTCCATTTCCCTCACACTCCCTCACTCCCTTTTTCCTTCTCTCTCTCCATTCCCTCACACTCCCTCACTCCCTTTTTCCTTCTCTCTCTCTCCATTCCCTCACACTCCCTCACTCCCTTTTTCCTTCTCTCTCTCCATTCCCTCACACTCCCTCACTCCCTTTTTCCTTCTCTCTCTCCATTTCCCTCACACTCCCTCACTCCCTTTTTCCTTCTCTCTCCATCTCCCTCCACCTCCCTCCTCCCTTTTCCTTCTCTCCATTCCCTCCACTCCCCTCCTCCCTTTTCCTTCTCTCCATTTCCCCTCCACTCCCTCCTCCCTTTTCTCTCTCTCTCCATTTCCCTCACACTCCCTCACTCCCTTTTTCCTTCTCTCCCTCCATTTCCCTGACACTCCCTCACTCCCTTTTTCCTTCTCTCCCTCCATTTCCTCACCTCCCCTCACTCCCTTATTCCTTCTCTCTTTCCATTCCCTCCACCTCCCTCCTCCCTTTTTCCTTCTCTCCATTTCCCTTACACTCCCTCACTCCCTTTTTCCTTTTCTCTCTCCATTCCCTCACACTCCCTCACTCCCTTTTTCCTTCTCTCTCTCCATTCAAATCCTCCCTCTCTCCTTTTCCTTCTCTCTCTCCATTCCTCCTCCCTCACTACCTTTTTCCTTCTCTCTCTCCATTTCTCTCACACTCCCTTACTCCCTTTTTCCTTTTCTCTCTCTCCATTCCCTCCCTCCCTCACTCCTTTTCCTTCTCTCTCTCCATTCCCTCCACTCCCTCCTCCCTTTTTCCTTCTCTCTCTCTCCATTCCTCCTCCCTCCTCCTTTTCCTTCTCTCTCTCCATTCCCTCTCCTCCCTCCTCCTTTTCCTTCTCTCTCTCTCCATTCCCTCACCTCCCTCCTCCTTTTCCTTCTCTCTCTACATTTCCCTCTCACTCCCTCACTCCCTTTTTCCTTCTCTCCATTTCCCTCACACTCCCTCACTCCCTTTTTCTTTCTCTCTCTCTCCATTTCCCTCACACTCCCTCACTCCCTTTTTCCTTTTCTCTCCCCATTCCCTAACACTCCCTCACTCCCTTTTTCCTTCTCTCTCTCCCTTTCCCTCACCCTCCCTCCTCCTTTTCCTTCTCTCTCTCCATTCTCTCACACTCCCTCACTCCCTTATTCCTTCTCTCTCTACATTTCCCTCACACTCCCTCACTCCCTTTTTCTTTCTCTCTCTCCATTTCCCTCACACTCCCTCACTCCCTTTTTCCTTCTCTCTCTCCATTTCCCTCACACTCCCTCACTCCCTTTTTCCTTCTCTCTCTCCATTTCCCTCACACTCCCTCACTCCCTTTTTCCTTCTTTCTCTCTCCATTTCCCTCACTCCCTTTTTCCTTCTCTATTTTCATTTCCCTCACACTCCCTCACTCCCTTTTTCCTTCTCTCCATTTCCCTCACACTCCCTTGCTCCCTTTTTCCTTCTCTATTTTCATTTTCCTCACATTCCCTCACTCCCTTTTTCCTTTTCTCTCCCCATTCCCTAACATTCCCTCACTCCCTTTTTCCTTTTCTCTCTCCATTCCCTCTCACTCCCTCACTCCCTTTTTCCTTCTCTCCATTTCCCTCACACTCCCTCACTCCTTTTTTTCCTTCTCTCTCCATTTCCCTCACTCCCTTTTTCCTTCTCTCTCCATTTCCCTCACATTCCCTCACTCCCTTTTTCCTTCTCTCATTTCATTCTCCCCTCCTCCTCCTTTTCCTTCTCTATTTTCATTCCCTCACACTCCCTCCTCCTTCCTTCTCTCTTTCCGTTTCCCTCCCCTCCCTCACTCCTTTTTCCTTCTCTATTTTCATTCCTCTCCTCCTCCTTTTTCTTTTCTCTCCATTCCCTCTCCTCCTCACTCCCCTTTTTCCTTCTCTCCATTTCCTTACACTCCCTCCCTTTTTCCTTCTCTCCATTCCTTGCTCCCTCACTCCCTTTTCCTTTTCTCTCCATTCCCTCCTCCTCACTCCCTTTTTCCTTCTCTCCATTTCCCTCACACTCCCTCACTCCTTTTTTTCCTTCTCTCTCACATTCCCTCACTCCCTTTTTCCTTCTCTCTCCATTTGCCTCACATTCCCTCACTCCCTTTTTCCTTGTTCTCTCTTTCTATTCCCTCTTCGTCTCCTTCTCCTCCTCCATAACAATTACTTGACTTACAATGGTTGGCGCCAGTAAGGTATCGGCTACCATTCTTTTTTACCAACTTTATTTCATTTTTTTCATTCTCGTTTTATTAGTTGTATAAATTTCCCTCTCCCATACTTTGTTCATATTCTACAACATTAACTAATTTCTTCATATTTGTTTTCTCTATTTTATCTACTCTTTGCATTCTTTTTCTACACTATAATTTTTCTATTTTTTTTTCTACAATACAATTTTATATACAATCGTAACCAAATATTTTTTTTTTAACTCCAGTTTCATTTGCTTCTTTATCTTTCAACTCTACAATCATATTTACTTTTTTTTCTCATCTGCAGTCTTATTTACTTCATTTGTATCTACTCTTCAATCTTACGGAAAACTTGCCGTCACCTTGTCTCCATTTTTACGTTAAGAAATTGATGCAGAAGCGAAG
>NC_066538.1:7829380-7854380 GCF_024679095.1 Eriocheir sinensis
TCGATTGAAAAAACTATATATTTAAAGCCAAGTTCTGCCCTTGAGAGAGAGAGAGAGAGAGAGAGAGAGAGAGTGACCTTGTTTCCCCTCCATCTGAGAGAGAAAAGAGGAAAATGGTACGTTCTTATTTTGAGGAGGAATTTTAAATCTCCCTATTTTCTCTCCCTCCCTCTCTTCTCTCTCCCTTCTTCCATTACTCCTTCCCTCCCTCCAGCCTTCATTCCTCCCTTCTCTCCCTTCCTTCCCTTCGCTCTTCATTTTCTTAGTTCACTCTTTCCTTCCTTCCTTCTTTCTTTTTTTCTTTCTTTCTTTCTTTCTTTAATTCCTCCCTTCCTTCCTTCCTTTCTTCCTTCCTTCCTTTCCTTTCCTTTCCTTTCCTTTCCCTTCCCTTCCTTCCTTCCTTTCTTCGTTCCCTCCTTCCTTCCTTTTCTTTCTTCTTTTCTTTACATAATTAACATTTTTTTTGTTTCTCCTTTTCTTCCTTTATTTTCTCATTTCTTTCTTCTATTCTTTTCATCGTTTCCTTCTTTATATTTTTTTTCTCCTTTCTTATCTAGCTCCCATACATCCATCACTCTCTCTCTCTCTCTCTCTCTCTCTCTCTCTCTCTCTCTCTCTCTCTCTCTCTCTCTCTCTCTCTCTCTCTCTCTCTCTCTCTCTCTCTCTCTCTCTCTCTCTCTCTCTCTCTCTCTCTCTCACCTATATCTTCTTTTTCATATTTATCTATCTTCTTTTCTCTTCCCCCTCCCCCCCATTTTAGTCTCTCCCCGGGGTGGAAGAAAAGCCTCTCTCTCTCTCCCCTCTTCCTCTCTCCTCCTCCTCCTCCTCCCTCCTCCCCCTCCGGCTCCTCCCCAATTTATATTCAGCTCCAGGCACCAAATCCAATTCTTCGGAGTCACCCCACCCCCCCTTTTTTCCTCCTCCTCCTCCTCCTCCTCCTCCTGATCCTTCTCCGCCCCCTTTTTTCTCCCCTTTTATACCTTCCTCCCCTATCATCGTTTTCTCTCTCTCTCTCTCTCTCTCTCTCTCTCTCTCTCTCTCTCTCTCTCTCTCTCTCTCTCTCTCTCTCTCTCTCTCTCTCTCTCTCTCTCTCTCTCTCTCTCTCTCTCTCTCTCTCTCTCTCCCGTTGTTGTTGTTGTTGTTGTTGGGCATTTCAGGATGTATAGTTTATTAGTTAAATACTGAAAACAATAAAAAAAAATGTTAAATGGGCAATGAAGAAGATAATAAAATACCTACACGTTTAAAATAGATGAGTTAATTAATTGGAGGAGGAGGAGGAAGAGGAGGAGGACGAGGAGGAGGAAGAGGAGGAGGACGAGGAGGAGGTGGAGGAGGAGGAGGAAACAAGCACAAATAAATCAAATAAACAAAAACAAACAAAGCCAAAAAACAAAATTAATCAATAACAACAACAGATACAGAAAGACAAAAAAAGAACAAACCACAAAACTAAAGAATTTCAAAGGTCCAAAAATAATTCACACACACACACACACACACACACACACACACACACACACACACACACACACACACACACACACACACACACACACACACACACACACACACACACACGTACACACACATAACAAATTCATGGCCTCAATTCTTGGATTTTGTATTTTCTGGATTCTGTGATATCCGCTTACGAGAGAGAGAGAGAGAGAGAGAGGCGTAAAAATTCTTAGTTTAAATAAAATAAAAATAAAAGGAAGAGGAAGAGGTGATGCAGGATGAGGAAAAGGAGGAGGAGGAGGCAGAGAGAGGAGGAGGAGGAGGAGGAGGAAATAGAAGAAAAGGCTTGAAAATCCCTCCCGCCTCTCCCATGTTTCTCTACGTGTTGGAGGAGCAGGAGGAGGAGGAGGAGGAGGAGGAGGAGGAGTGATGCGAGGGAGAGAAGAAGGGAAGTGAGTAACGAGTAGTCGAATGAGGGGAAGAGAAGAACGAGGAGGAGGAGGAGAAGGAGGAGGAGGAAGAGGAGGAGGAGGAGGAGAAAAAGAAGAACATATGGAAATGAGTGCAATGAATAGGAATGTGTGATTGTGAAGAGTGTGTGGCGATGATGATGATGATGATGAGAGGGAGGAGAAGGAGGAGGAGGAGGAAGAAGAGGGGGAGGAGGAAGAAGAGGGGGGGGAGGAGGAGGAGGAGGAGGAGGAGAGAATTGATGATTACTGTGGTGGTAGATTAAAAGTGGTGGTAGTAGTAGGAGTGGTAGTAGTAGTGGTAGTAGTAGTAGTAGTAGTAGTAGTAGTAGTATAAGGAGAGAGAATATTTAGTACTAATTTATCTGCTACCAAAACACTACTACTACTACTACTACCACTACTACTACTGTTACTACTACTACTACTACTACTACTACTACTACTACTACTACTACTACTACTACTACTACTACTACTACTACTACTACTACTACTACTACTACTACTACTACTACTATTACTACTCTACTACATATCATTATTTCCCATCTCTCTCTCTCTCTCTCTCTCTCTCTCTCTCTCTCTCTCTCTCTCTCTCTCTCTCTCTCTCTCTCTCTCTCTCTCTCTCTCTCTCTCTCTCTCTCTCTCTCTCTCTCTCTCTCTCTCTCTCTCTCGATAACACAGGGGTTCCTCCTTCTGGTTTGTCGGTGTGTACATTTATGCAAACACACTGCTGGAGCCCTCTTACCCCCCTCCCCCCTCCCCCCTTCTCTCCCCTTCCTTCCCCTCTCTCCTCCCCCTCTCCCTAATCCCCCTTCCCCTTTCTTCCACTTTTGATACTCCCTGTCGCTTCCACCCATTCTCATTTTCCTAGTTTCGTATCTTTCCTCTTCTCCTCCTCCTCCTTTGTTCTCTCTTTCCTCCTCCTCCTTGTCCTTGTATCTCTTCTCTCTCTCTCTCTCTCTCTCTCTCTCTCTCTCTCTCTCTCTCTCTCTCTCTCTCTCTCTCTCTCTCTCTCTCTCTCTCTCTCTCTCTCTCTCTCTCTCTCTCTCTCTCTCTCTCTTTAATCCCTTTTCCCTTTCTTCCGTATCTGATAACCTTTGTATCTCCAATACTTCTTCTATGTACAATCTACCTATTATTCTTATCACCTCCTTCTCTTACTCCTCCTCCTCCTCTCTTCCCGTTTCCTTTTCCTTCCACATAAGACCCTACTACTTCCATTTTTACTCTTTCTCTCCACTTCCTCCATTTTTTTGGTCTCGATAGCGGCCTTGACCAGAATATGCAATGGTCTGAAAAGTGACAAATGTCCTTCAACCTTGACATGTTGTATACTAGTTTTGTGTTTCGGGGGTCCAGAAACAGTAACCATACATAAAACATGCGGGGGAAGCCTTTGCAGGTGTAACAGGAAGAGTGGGATCGTGAGGTCACTATCAGTAGAAACTTAAAATATAGACAGCACTGTGGGTTCATCTACAAGGAAGTTAATACTATGCTCGGGCTAACATCGAGGAATTTTGAGTGTAAGACGCCGGGAGGAACATTGTCTTCGCAGCACTTAATGGTAAGACCTCACTGTGGGTTCTGCTACAAGGAAGGTAATACTACGCTCGAGCTAACGGCGATGAATTTTGAGTGTAAGACGCCGGGAGTAACGTTGTCTTTACAGCACTCAATAGTAAGGCCTCACCTGGAATACGCAGTGCAGTTCTGGGCCCATATATATTTTGGTCGCTAGAGCTTACACACCCACAGCTTGTAAGGCTTTCGTTTAAGTTGTAGGTGTTTACATGGGTAGTTTTATGAACCCACTGGTAGTCTGGCAAGGCTTCCACACCGTGAGAACCCGATTAATCTCCTCGATGACCTTTGGAAATATTTCTTGAAAGAGCCGAAAGCGTCGAGGGATACGGGCCCTGGTCCCTCATTACTGATATCGCCATAAGGTTTTTTGTTTTGTTTAGCCATCTGTCTGTACAACAACCTTACTGCAGGAGGAGTTAATGCGAAAACGGTAGTCTTTATAAAAAAAAAAATCTATTGAGTACCTTCGTTGCGACAGGAGTAAAATTAAAGAATTGTACGGGTCATCAATGTGCTTCACGAATAGATGGAATTATTAAAGCAAACAGCCTCGTCTTGTATCTACAGGCTTTCTGGTGACTACTATTCCCTGTTTCCATGTTTCTCGTCCCTACGCTCTATTTCCTCTTCCCCTCTTCCCCCTTCTCCTCCACCTCCACACTTCCGCACCGTGTTTGGTTCACCTTTTTCTCTGTCTCCCTTTTCTTCCTGTTACATCCTGCTATTTCATATTCTCTCCTTTCCTTTTTCTAATCTTTCATCTACATTTCTCTCCATGTCAATCCTCTTTCCCCACATTTATAAGAATATTTGTATGAAATTATGTAAATTGTTTCTGCTTATCTTTTTCATTCTCATTTATTATTTTTAATTTTCATTCATGTTTATTTTCATTTCATATTTTCTGTTTTTTATTGTATCTCACTTTGTTTTCTCAATTCCTTTTTTTCTTTAATACTTCTCTTCGTTTATTTCCTGTTTTGTTTTCTCCTGCATTACCATTCCTCTTATTTCCTCTTACCACATTTATTCTTCCTCCTCCTGATTTGGTGGTTAACTCTTCTTTTTATTAATTTTCATATTTTTTTTAACTTTCATATTTGCATCATTTGGGCTATTTTTTACGTCACTCAAACCATACACCAAAACAACAAAAAAACAATGGTAAAGTAAAAAAAGGTATGGTCGAGTATTTCTATAACCCTTCCCCTTAGGTTGCCCCCCTTGAACATCCTCCCCTTAGTTTGCATCCCTTAACCCTCTTGCGTGCCCGTTAGTGCTCTCCCTTAACCCCCTGCTCCTTAGATGGCACCCCTTAACCCTTCCCCTTAGCGCCTCTTCCCGTAGCTTTACCCCTTAAATATAATGGAGTTTATCCCTTAATTTCCCCTTTTCTAGTTTGGTGCTCTTTCCCCTTATCTTTAAACCCCTTTTTTCAGCCATCTTCACCCCCCCTACAACATCAACATAAACAAAAACAACAGCAACAACCTCAAGATTACAACTACTACTACTACAACTACTACTACTACTACTACTACTACTATTACTATCACTACTACTACTATCACTACTACTTTTACAACAACAACTACAACAACTAACAACAATAAAAACAACAGCAAAACCACTAATATATTCCATTGTTTTACTGTCTTCTTGCTGTTGCTGTTGTTGTTGTTTTTGTTGTTGTTTGTGATATTGTTTTATATTTTTCCCGCTTTTTGGCACGGAAGAGGGAGAGGAGGATGGAGGGAGGAGAGGGGGAGGGAAGTGTGGAAGGAAACACAGGTAATACGTATTAACCTGGCGTTTGATGGGGGAGGGAAGGTGAGGGGAGGAATGGGACGTGAGGAGGGGAGAATAGGGGGCCAGGTGTTAGATTTTATGATATCTGACACCCGCATACCTTACCTTTCCTCCCCTTCCTCTCCCCTCCCCTTCCTTCTCTCCTCCTCCTCCTTCTCCTCTTCCTCTTTCTCGTGTGTATGTTCTGTTTTTTTTTCTTTGGTGTGTTTGTTTTGCTTTGTGTCTATTGTTTCTCTCTCTCTCTCTCTCTCTCTCTCTCTCTCTCTCTCTCTCTCTCTCTCTCTCTCTCTCTCTCTCTCTCTCTCTCTCTCTCTCTCTCTCTCTCTCTCTCTCTCTCTCTCTCTCTCTCTCTCTACTATTTTTTTCGTAGATTTTTTTTTTTTTTTACCATATATATATTTATATATATATATATATATATATATATATATATATATATATATATATATATATATATATATATCTATATATATATATATATTCTCTCTCTCTCTCTCTCTCTCTCTCTCTCTCTCTCTCTCTCTCTCTCTCTCTCTCTCTCTCTCTCTCTCTCTCTCTCTCTCTCAATACTTTTTTCTTACTATTTTTTTTGTTTCTTGATTGTTTTATATTTTGTTGATGTACTCTCTCTCTCTCTCTCTCTCTCTCTCTCTCTCTCTCTCTCTCTCTCTCTCTCTCTCTCTCTCTCTCTCTCTCTCTCTCTCTCTCTCTATCTCTCTCTCCGTCATATTAAGAGACAGACCTTATAATACAAAGTAAATTAATGATACGGTCAGTTCCTAGTCTCCCTTGATGGACGATGTGAGAGAGAAAGATGAAGGTCTATGGTTCAAACTTTGGGATTTGATTTGATTTAGAATTTTGAAAAGTAAGAAAGAAGAGAGAGAGAGAGAGGTCGAACGCTATGATTTATTTACAATTTAGAGAAAGCAAACTAAAAAAGAGAAAGGAAGAGAAAAAGAGACGGTAAGAAAAAGAGTAAGAGAAAAAAATAAAGTAAGAAAGAGTAAAAGAGAGAAAGTAAGAGAAAAAAAAGAGAAAAAAAGAGTACGTTAAATATTCTCAAAAAACAAAACGAGAGAGAGAGATACATTTGCATACAATCAATACCCTCGTTGCTAGCCTGTCTCTGTTTACCTTAGTGACGTCATCAAGGTGGTCACGTGACACCCTCCACCACCTTCACAACCTCATTCACGTCCAGGACCTGTGCGGCGGCTGTCATTAGTGTTACCTGCCGTTTTCTTTACAGGTGTGTGCGGGAGGGGGGCGAGAGCGGGGGGGGTATGTGTGGGGGGGATGGTATTGTTTGTGTTGTGTTGTTTTTAGTAATGGTAGTAGTTGTAGTAGTAGTAGTAGTGGTAGTAGTAGTAGTAGTAGTAGTAGACGAAGAAATATTAGCGATAGTAACATGTTCTTTTTTCAGTTTAAATTTATAGATTGGAATACCTGTTTTAGTTTCGATGTAAGGATTAACCATGATTTTCACTCTCAAATCCGACCTAAATCGTATAACAAAAAACAACTTCCCATACAAGCAAGCAAACAAACAAACAACAAATAAGTAAAGGCATGACTATAAACAGCTTTCCAAACAAACAAATAACGACGACATAACATAGAAAAAAAACATACAAAAAAAGAAAAGCTAACAAGAAAGTGAAAACATAGACAAAAAAAAAAAAAAAACATATAAATCCAATCCATCATCCATCAAGCAGGTGTTTTGTGGACAAGGAAGTGACGTGTATTGTTCCTGGCTATAAACAACTTTCCAACCAACAAATAACGACGACATAACTTAGATAAAAAAAAACTTTCTATACAAAAAAAAAAAAAAAAAACGAACAAGAAAGTGAACAGACAGACTTAAAAAAACAAAACAAGCAACATGTAAATTCAATCCAACATCTCCAGTATTTGCCCTTGCAAGTGTTTTTGTGGACAAGGAAGTGACGTGTATTGTTCTGGCACACCTGTTGGACACCTGGGCTCGGGGATGTCAAACAGTTCCAGCGTAAGAGAGGCTGCGCGGCTTACCTTGGCTATCTTACGTCACCTTATCGCCTCTCCTTTATATTTGCCTTACAGGAGCAGTGCTGGGCGGGCTATTTTTTTTTTTTGTTGTTGTTGTTTTTTGCCCTTGAGCTGTTTCCTCAACTATATGAAAAGGTAAAGAGTAAAGAAGACAGGTGTTATTGTAAACGAATCTGGCGGCAATTACAAATAAAACAAGTGTTAATAGCACAAAAACTGTGCTAAATCGGCGTCGCATGACCCTCCAACACCCCCCCCAACAATTTATATTATGCAACTAGGGGTCTAACATGGAAAATGCTGAAAAGTACAGATGGCGCCACTATAAACACTTGCCTGCACCACAACGGGGTGGGGCCGACCATCAGGCCCTACTACGAAGGCCTACCGGCCCCACAGGCCAAGACGTAAAAAACAAAAAAATAATAATAATAAAAATAAACCAGCTGACTTTGTTGATAATGCCATGCTGTAGGGTTCGTCAGGGCTGACTAATGTTATGATACAATGTCATGTCCACAATGCACAGGTAAGCCAGGAAAACAACTTGAAGATAAAAATAACGGTGGAAAAAACAAACGGTCGTGAATGAAGATAAAGAAAGAAAGACACTAATGAAAAGCACATGTGAGTTAATTTGCATTTTTTAAACATAACTACATCCATTTATTCCCATTTATATATTTTTTATATATTTACCACTTATTAGTCAATATTACGAAGAACTTACACGCACATTAATAGTCGTAGTAGTTATTGTAGTAGTAGAAGTAGTAGTAGTAGTAGTAGTAGTAGTAGTCATTAGCGGCCTCCCTTCTGGTTTGCTCGACTCCTCAAGAACTTAATTTGTGGTGCTAATGAGTGTGTTTCTGAAGGAGGGAGACTGATGGCGGGAGGGAGGGAGGGAAGGAGGGAGAGAGGGAGAAAGGAAGGGCGAGGGAGGGAAAGTTAATAAAAAACCTTCCCTCCCTTCATCTTTCTCTCCGTCCAAACTTCCCCTTCTACATTTGTCTCTCCTCCTCCTCCTCCTCTTCCTCCTCCTCTTCCTCCGGGTTCTTCTTTTCTTCCTTTTGTTTTCCTTCCCTTTAACAGCTTACTTCATTCCCAAATCCGTTTTCTTCCTTATTCTCTTCTTTTGTATTTTCTCATTTATTCCACTTTTATTTCTCATTTTATTTTTGTCTTCATTGTTTTCCTCATTCGCTGTCTCACTCTTCTTTCCTTCGCATTTGTTTTCCTATTCTCTCCTTTCTCTTTTTCGTGTACATTTCTATTCCGTTTTCTTCCTTACTCTCTTCTTTTGTATTTTCTCATTCCTTCCACTTTTTCTTCCTTGTTTTATTTTTGTCGTTTTTGTTTTCCTCATTCGTTCTCTCAGTTTTCTTTCCTTCGCATTTATTTTCCTATCCTCCCCTTTTTCTTTTTCCAGTACTTTTCTATTCTGTTTTCTTCCTTACTCTCTTCTTTTGTATTTTCTCATTCCTTCCACTTTTTCTTCCTTGTTTTATTTTTGTCTTCATTGTTTTCCCCATTCGTTGTTTCACTTTTCTTTCCTTCGCATTTGTTTCCCTATTCCCTCCTTTCTCTTTTTCCTGTAAATTTCTATTCCTCTTTCTCATTCCTTCCTTTTTCTTCCTTCTCGTAATATTTTTGTCTTCACTGTTTTCCCCATTCGTTGTTTCACTTTTCTTTCCTTCGCATTTGTTTTCCTATCTTCTCCTTTCTCTTTTTCCTGTAATTTTCTATTCCTCTTTCTTCCTTTGAATTCTGTTTTGTTTTGTTTTTAATCTTGTATGTTATTTATTTCCTCATTCTTCTCACTATTTTTCTTGTTTCCCCATTTCTTTTCCCGTTCTCTTTTTCCCACTCCTCACTGATTCCCTATTTTACCCTTCCTATTCCCCATTTCTCGTTATATTTATCCCATTTCCATTTATTTACGTATCTTCCTCCCCTTCCTTTTACCTTCCCCTTTCTTCCTATACTCCCCATACCGCCCATCTCCTTCATCTACACCTCCCCATCTTCTTATCTCCCCTCAGCATCCCATCCCATCATCCTCAGTATCATCTCCCTCCTCCTTTCCACACACACACACACACACACACACATATACACACACACCTGTAATCAATATAAAGTAACACAAAAATAACTACTTTGCAATTTTGCGAGAGAGAGACGAGGAGGAGGTAAAGAAAACAAAAGAAATGCAAAAATATGAGTTAAGAAAGAAAAGAAGAGGGGAAAAAAGGGAAGGAAATTAATTGAAGGAGGAAAAAAGAGAGGAAAGAAAGGGGAGGAAAGGTAGAGAGGGAGAGTTTGTTTATAAAGGCTTGAATCTCCCTTCGGTGTGAGCATAAGAGATTTGGATGCGCTCTGAAGGGGAGGGTGAAGGAGGGTGAAGGGAGGTGAAGGGACCTTGTTGCGTGTGATTAGAAGTGTATTAGAGAGATTACGATACAAACACAAAGATTGAAAGACAGACAACAAAGGTACGTTTGAGAGAGAGAATCAATCACGCATGCCAGTGCCCTTCTCACTCCTCTTTCCTCCTCCTCCCTCCTCCCCCCCCTCCCCCCTTCCCCCCATTCCCCATCGTTTTATTCAACTTCATTTTAAACTTAATTGAATTCCCCTTCGTGATCCCCTTCCGCGGAGGCAACTTTGGGGATTAAATATGGCGGCGACAACCTTCGGGGCCGCAGCGAAATGTGTTTATCTTGGCCCGCTGCTCTCTCTCTCTCTCTCTCTCTCTCTCTCTCTCTCTCTCTCTCTCTCTCTCTCTCTCTCTCTCTCTCTCTCTCTCTCTCATACGTACCTTTGTTTTCTGTCTTTGTATCTTTTATTTTGTATCGTAATCTCTCTCTCTCTCTCTCTCTCTCTCTCTCTCTCTCTCTCTCTCTCTCTCTCTCTCTCTCTCTCTCTCTCTCTCTCTCTCTCTCTCTCTCTCTCTCTCTCTCTCTCTCTCTCTCTCTCTCTCTCTCTCTCTCTCTCTCTCTCTCTCTCTCTCTCTCTCTCTCTCTCTCTCTCTCTCTCTCTCTCTCTCTCTCTCTCTCTCTCTCTCTCTCTCTCTCTCTCTCTCTCTCTCTCTCCATTTGCTTTCCTTCCTCTTTTCTTTCCCTTTCCCTTTCTTTCCTCCTCCTCCTCCTCCACCTCCTTCCCTTTCTTTCCGCTCATTCCATTTTATTTGTTTTGTTTTTCATCTTTTCCCTCCTATCTTCCTCTTCTTCCCTTCTTTTTTTCTTTTTGATTCCTCATTTTTCTTTCTTTGCTGCATTTTCCCTTCTTCCTTTTGTCTCTTCCATCTCCTTCTCTTGCTGTTGATGCTTCTCTCTCTCTCTCTCTCTCTCTCTCTCTCTCTCTCTCTCTCTCTCTCTCTCTCGTTTTCTATTTTGGTTTGTTTGTTTTCTCTATCTTTCTCTCGCGCTCATTGTCTTAATTTCTCTGTTCTTGTTTTGCTTTTCTTGTTATATTTCCTTGTTTTGCATTTCAATATATTAATAATTTTCATGTTTTTACCTATATTTTGATGATTCTCTCTCTCTCTCTCTCTCTCTCTCTCTCTCTCTCTCTCTCTCTCTCTCTCTCTCTCTCTCTCTCTCTCTCTCTCTCTCATAACCAGTTGTGAGTGCAGTTATGACGTGTTGTAACTTGTTATTGTCTCGAAGGGGGGGAGGAGGAGGAGGAGGAGGAGGAGGAGGAGGGGAAGTAAAAGAGAGGGGGAGAGGGGAGAAGAGAGATTTATGGGGTGAAGAATGTAGTGGGGAGAGCGAGAAAGAGAAAGAGAATGGGAGAAAGAGGGTTAAGTAAGGAAGAGGGGAATCTCTCTCTCTCTCTCTCTCTCTCTCTCTCTCTCTCTCTCTCTCTCTCTCTCTCTCTCTCTCTCTCTCTCTCTCTCTCTCTCTCTCTCTCTCTCTCTCTCTCTCTCTCTCTCTCTCTCTCTCATTCTGTCTCATTTAATCGTCATCAGTCATTCTCTCCCTCACAATCTCCCCTTATTTAACCCTCACATTAAATTTTCCCCTCCCCTCCCCAACCCTCCCCTCCCCTCTCCTCCCCACCACCACCACCACCACAACCGTATGTCACGCTCTCCCCTTCCCCTCTTTTTCCCTTTTCCTTTACCCTTCTTCGTTCCTTCCCTCTCCTCCCTCCCTCTCTCCCCTCCCCTCCCCTCCCCTCCCCACCACCACAACTGTATGTCACCCTTTCCCCTTCTTTTTCTTCCCCTCTTTTTCCCCTTTCCATTACCTTTCTTCTTTCCTTCCCCTCCCTCCTCCCTCTCTCCCTCCCTCCCCTCCTCCCCACCACCACCACAACCGTATGTCACTCTCTCCCCTTCCCCAGTCTCCCCTTCTTTTCCTTCCCCTCTTTTTCCCCTGCCCTTTCCCCTTCTTCTTTCGTTCCCCTCTCCCCTCTCTTCTCTCTCTCTCCCCCATGCTTTTATTTTTTTCCTGACCCCCCGTGCACTTTCTCTCCCCTCTCTCTCTCTCTCTCTCTCTCTCTCTCTCTCTCTCTCTCTCTCTCTCTCTCTCTCTCTCTATCTCTCTCTCTCTCTCTCTCTCTCTCTCTCTCTCTCTCTCTCCCTTCGTTTATTATTTCTCCCTTTTTTCTCATTTCTCATCGCCCTTTTAATCATTGCCTTCTTTCTTTCTCTCATCTTTAACGTTTCTTCTTTTTTCGTCTTTTCCTGTTCCTTTTCGTTTCTTATTCTCTTCTTTTTTCCCTTCTTTCCATTCCCTTTTCCCCGCTTACTTATTACCTTTTCCCCTTTTGATCATTCTAAATCATTCAATCCCTTTTCCTTTTTTATCTTTTCTCCCTCCCAATTATTCTCTCCCACTCTTCATTTCCCTCATTTCAACCTATCACCCTTTTCTTTTTCCCTTTTTGTCCTCATTTCTACTTTTCTTTTTTTTCTTCCTTATTTTTCTTCGTTTCCTTCAGTATTACCTTCCCCCTTCTCCTCCCTTTTCTCCAACTCACTCCGTTTTCCCTCCCTTTATTCTCTTCCACATTCTCTTCCCTTTATTTTACCTCCTACGTCTCCTCCTCTTCCTCTTTCTTCACTCTCTTTACCTTTTATCCTCACAATTAATCTCTCCTTTCCTCTCTTTTCTCTTTTTCACTTTTTCACTTTCTACCCTTGCTTTCCTTCCCTTTCCCCCGTTTCCCCTTTCTTTTCCCCTCACCTCCGCCCCTTCATTCACAATCTTTTTCTTTCCCTTTTCTCTCTTTTCCCATATTCACAATCTGTACCCCTTACCCCTTCCTTTCCCTTTCTCATCTTCTCTCTCCCTTTCTAACCCCTTTCCCTTCTACCTTCTACCCTTCGTCTCCCCCCTCCCCTTCCACCCTCCCCATCCCTTCCCGTACAATCCCATCACACCTCTGTCAGTTCTCCCTTTCCGCCTCCCTTTTCGCCCGTCACCGCTGTCCTCCCCTTTCCTCCCCTTTCTTCCCCTTTCCCGGAGTGAGTTTTAACTGGTGGTGTCAGACCATAACTAGATCTCTCCCCGCGCCATCTGTCGGGGAGAGGGGAGAGAGGGAGAGGGGGGAGAGGGGTGTTGAGGATACGGAGGAAAAAACGGTAAGGGAGGGTAAGAGAGAGAGAGAGAGAGTTAAATTTGAGATGCGGAAAATTTTTAAAGGTGGAAAGAGAAAGAAAGGAAAGAAAGGAAAACTGTTTAAGATGAGAAATTGGAGGGGGAAAAGTCTCTCTCTCTCTCTCTCTCTCTCTCTCTCTCTCTCTCTCTCTCTCTCTCTCTCTCTCTCTCTCTCTCTCTCTCTCTCTCTCTCTCTCTCTCTCTCGTTATCAGTGTACAGGATCTCTTTGCTGTTAATTCTTTTGCTACTCAATTATCACCTCAAAGACGCTTCCCCCTTTCCCCTTTACCTTCCCCTCACCTTCCCTTCACTCTCCCCTCCCATCCCCTCACATCTCCATCTCTGCTCTCTTTTACCTCCCCCTTTCCATCACTTTCCTTTACTTCCCTTTTTCCGCTTACTTCCCCTTTCTCTTCTTCGACCTACTTTCCTTTTTTCCATTCATTTCCCCTCTTTCCCCTCACCTTCCCTTATTTTCCCTCCTTCCCATATACTTTCCCTAACTCTTCTTCCCCCTCATTTCCACTCTTTCCCCTTATTTTCCCTCCTTCCCATATACTTTCCATTACTCTTCTTCCCCCTCACCTCCAATCTTTCCATTCACTTCCCCCTTTCTTTCCCTTTTTCCCCTCCCTTTCCCTTCCTCTCCCCTTACCTTTCACCTCCCCATCTATGCTCTCCTTCAGACTTTCCCCTTAGTTTTCCATCTTCGCCCTTTTACTTCCATTGTCTCCCTTACCTACTCTTAATCTCTTCGCTCTCCCTTACCTATTTACCCTTATCATTCTCCCTTACCTATTTACCCACACCCATCATCTTTCTCCCTTCCCCTCCCTTCTTTCCCCTCAGTCCCCATCTACTCTTTATTTCTTTCATCTCCTTCATCTTTAACCTTCTTTCACACCTCTCCCTCTCTCCCCCCTCTTCATCCCTTACCAACTCTGACACCTCTCTCCCCCCTTCCCCCTGCCCCCCCCGCCCCCCTTTCCCCTCAGGCCTTCCCCAGAGTGAGAAAATTAAGCCGTAATGTTCCCTCAGAGGCGAGTGTCGGCCGGTCAAAATTTTCCCCTTTTAATCTTTTCCTTATCTGATCCTGATCGTCCGACACAGAGAGAGAGGGAGGGAGAGAGAGGGAGAGGGAAAGAGGGAGGGAGGGAGAGAGAGGGAGAGGGAAAGAGAGGGAAGGAGAGAGGGAGGAAGAGAGGAAAAGTGAGGAAGGAAGAGGAGAGAGAGAGAGAGAGAGAGAGAGATGGGGGGGGGGTACTTTCCAAGTCCTCCTTTTCTTCTTTCTTTTCGTAACCTTTTTTTCTCCATTTTCTTTTCAATTTTTCTTCCTCTTTTCTTCCCTAACTTTTCCTTCTTTTCTCTTCCTTTTCCCCTTTTTCTGCCATGCCTTTCTATTTTCCTATTTTCATTGTCTTGTGCCGATCTTTACCTTTTTTTTTCCTCCAATTCTGCTGCCTACCTCTCATCTCTCCTTCATCTTCCTCTCCTCCCTTCTTTCCCTTCTCCCTTTCCTCCTTCATCTTCCTCTCCTCCCTTCTTTCCCTTCTCCCTTTCCTCCTTCATCTTCCTCTCCTCCTCCCTTCTTTCCCTTCTCCCTTTCCTCCTCCCTTCTTTCCCTTCTCCCTTTCCTCCTTCATCTTCCGCTCCTCCCTTCTTTCCCTTCTCCCTTTCCTCCTCCATCTTCCTCTCCTCCCTTCTTTCCCTTCTCCCTTTCCTCCTTCATCTTCCGCTCCTCCCTTCTTTCCCTTCTCCCTTTCCTCCTTCATCTTCCTCTCCTCCCTTCTTTCCCTTCTCTCTTTCCTCCTCCGTCTTCCTCTCCTCTCCTCCCTCCTTCCCTCCCTCTCCCTCTCCTCCTCTTCTCTCCATAACTAGGCAAGATAAAGGAGGAAATAACATAATGATCTAATAATTGTTACTTTTTTCCCTCCCTCCTTCCCTCCATCCCTCCGTCTCTCTCCCTTTCTCTATTTTCCTCCTCCATCTCCCTCCCTCCCTTCCCTCCCTCCTTCCCTCCCTTCTGTAACAGCTGCACCTTGAAATAACCTGGAACGGAGGGGAAAGGGAGAGAGGGAGAGGGAAAGGAGGGGAGGAGGGAGGGAGGGAATGAGGGAAGGGTGGGAGGGAGGGAATCTGGATGTCCTCCCCCCAATCTCTCTCTCTCTCTCTCTCTCTCTCTCTCTCTCTCTCTCTCTCTCTCTCTCTCTCTCTCTCTCTTGACTGATTTTCCAGCCGCAAAGTTTTGGTTCCAAGACTTTCGGAAATTATTCTCTCTCTCTCTCTCTCTCTCTCTCTCTCTCTCTCTCTCTCTCTCTCTCTCTCTCTCTCTCTCTCTCTCTCTCTCTCTCTCTCAAATCACACACAACAATATTATCTGTACATCAAACAAAAGAAATCTTATCTCACTACCTCTCTCTCTCTCTCTCTCTCTCTCTCTCTCTCTCTCTCTCTCTCTCTCTCTCTCTCTCTCTCTCTCTCTCTCTCTCTCTCTCTCTCTCTCTCTCTCTCTCTCTCTCTCTCTCTCTCCACCCAACAAAAGCATTAGACATTGGTCGGTGATAAATAGCCAGTAGTTCACAGTCTAGTTAATGGCCTCTCTCTCTCTCTCTCTCTCTCTCTCTCTCTCTCTCTCTCTCTCTCTCTCTCTCTCTCTCTCTCTCTCTCTCTCTGGGTGTCACGTGTCTTTGTTTATCTTTGTAAGTTGGTCCGTGGCAGTTGTTTGCGTGTCTGGTAACAGTGGCGGTAGTAGTAGTAGTAGTAGTAGTAGTAGTAGTAGTAGTAGTAGTAATAGTGGTGGTGGTGGTGGTGGTGGTGGTATTTGTAGTGATGGTGGTGGTAGTAATTGTTGTTGTTGTTGTAGTTGTTATTTTCGTTGGTTATCTTCATTATTTACAACAGTATTACTTTTTTTTCCTCTTCTCTTTTCCTCTTCCTCCTCCTTCTTTTTATTCATCTTCTTTTCCTCTTCGTGCCCTCATTCATATGTTTGTTTATGCATTCTGTACGTCAATCCGGTACTATTTTTTCCTTTGTCCTCCTCCTCCTCCTCCTCCTTATTTCTCTTTCCTTGCTTCTCTCTTATATATTTCTCATTTTTCTTCGCCTTTTTCATCCTCATCCTTATCATTATCATCTGTCTTTCCTTGCACTCTTTCCTCTTTCCTTCCTCCTTTTCTCTACTCCCTTCTGTCGTCTATCTTTTTCTTTCCTTTTCTTCACCTCTTACTTCCACATCCTCATCATCGTCTTCCCCTCCTCCTCCTCGTCTTCTCCTCCTCCTCCTCGTCTTCCCCTCCTCCTCCTCTTCCTCGTCTTCCCCTCCTCCTCCTCCTCGTCTTCTCCTCCTCCTCCTCCTCTCTGTCTCTACTCGTCCCTCCTCCTCTTCCTCCTCCTCCTCCTCCTCCCCTCCCCTCTTCCCCTAAGGCATCAGTACTCCTCACAGTGGGATGGAACACTCTCCTTCCCCCTCATCAATCCTCGTATGGCTGTTCTCTCGCGCGGGAAGACTTGAAAAAATTGAATTATATGAGGAAGTGCTGGTTGACGGGGGGAGAGGGGGGGAAGAGCGGAGGGGTGTTGTAGGGGCGCCTCAGGGTGTTGGTGGAGTGGTGGTGGTGGTGGGGAAGGGGGGGAAGGAAAGGGGAAAGGGGGAAAAAAGGGGAAAGAAGGGGGGGCTGAGTATTGCCTTGAGCAGTTTATTTTTTTGTCTGTATTTCGAAGTGTTCTGTGTGTGTGTGTGTGTGTGTGTGTGTGTGTGTGTGTGTGTGTGTGTGTGTGTGTGTGTGTTGCGATCTCTCTCTCTCTCTCTCTCTCTCTCTCTCTCTCTCTCTCTCTCTCTCTCTCTCTCTCTCTCTCTCTCTCTCTCTCTCTCTCAAACCTGAAAACCAACATCTCCATTATAATACCAAAACTCTACCCCCCCGCCCCCCTCTCTCTCTCTCTCTCTCTCTCTCTCTCTCTCTCTCTCATTTACCCCAAGTTAATGGACTGCCAACGCCATTTTCAGCAAGTCAAAGACGGAAGAGAGAGGGAGTCGGCAGGCACCAACTCGCGACCCGTTTTCTTTCTCTCTCCCTTCTGAATTGATGAAAAGAAAACGGGGGAGGGGAGGAGGGGGAAGGGGGGACTTAATGATGATGATGATGATAATGAGGAAGAGTAGTAATAATAATAAGAATGATGAGAGAGAGAATGTGAGAGAGAGAGAGAGAGAGAGAGAGAGAGAGACGTATTAGCGCTGGAAAATATCTCGACTGGAAGTTGAGGTGACATATGGTGCGGTGGCGGAGAGAGAGAGAGAGAGAGGGGGGGGGGGGATAGGAGAGGGAGAAGTGGGATTGGAGGAAAGAAGAGGAGGAGGAGGAGGAGGATGGAGAGGAGGGAAGGAGTGGAGTGGAAGGGAGAGGTAAAAGAGGAAGAGGAGGAGGAGGAAGAGGAATAACAGGAAGAGAAGTGGGAATGAAGAAGAGGAAGAGGAGATGGAGAGGAAATTCACTGAAGGATGAGGAAGAAGAAAGGGAAGTGGAGGGGAAGAGCAAGAGGAGGAGGAGAGTGGAGGGAAAGAAAAGGAGGAGGAGGAAGGGGAAAGAAACTAAATGGAAGACAAAGAGGAGGAGGAAGTGGAGCAAAAAAAAAAAAAGAGAGAAATGAAGAAGAGGACGAGGAGATGGAGAGGAAATTCACTAAAGGATGAGCAAGAAGAAAGAGAATTGGAGGAGAAGAGCAAGAGGAGGAGGGGGAGTGGAGGGAAAGAAGAGGAGGAGGAGGAAGAGGAAAGAAACTAAAAGGAAGAGAAAGAGGAGGAGGAAGTGGAGACAGAAAAAAAAGGAGAAATATCTGTAGTCCGCACTTTCTTTGTTCTTCTGTTCCACTTTTTTTCTTCCCCTCCTCCTCCTCCTCCTCCTCCTCCTCCTCTCCACCACCACCAACACCCATAAACAAGCAAAATATAAACCCATCCCACCTCCCCCTCTTCCCCGCTCCTCCTTCACCCCTCCCCCTTCACCCCTCACCTCCCCCCATCCCCCCCTCCCCACCCCTCCCCTCCCCCCTTCCGCGGCTTACGTCTCCCCCACAACTGACAAATTTATCTGATATTTTCCAGTCTGTCGCCTCTGTTCAATACCAGACGTCAGGGGAGAGAGAGAGAGAGAGAGAGAGAGAGAGAGAGAGCTATCTTAGTTTTAGGTTTTCTCTATTATCACATTTTACTTTTCTTTATCTCTCACATTTTTCTCTATTTTTCGTTTCTTCTTTCTATCATTATCATATTTTCTCTATTTTCATTTACGTTTTTCCTCTTTCAAACTATTATTATCATCTCTCCTCTTTCCTCTTTTCTTTCCTTGCTTCCTCTTTTTTTTTTCTCTCCTAATCTTCTTTCCCTCCCTTCCTTCTTTCCTTCCTTCGTTCTCTCTCTTTATCTCTCCGCATCTTCTCTCTCACCTTCCTCCTTCCTTCTTCCTTATTTTTTTTATTTTCCTTATTTATTTATGTTGTATATTCTCTCTCTCTCTCTCTCTCTCTCTCTCTCTCTCTCTCTCTCTCTCTCTCTCTCTCTCCCTTACACTCACATATCCTTTTTTTGATGTTGAATTATACTTCTGTTCATATTTTATTATAACAATATTTTCCGTCATCTCTATAATTATCTTTTTAAGTGTCCTATAAAAAGAAATATCATACACGTACTCGCTTCTATATTTTATTCAGCGTTGTAAAGTATTTTGTCACGTTCACAATATTTATTTCTCAGTTTGTCGCATTTACGTTCTTCGATAACTCATTTTCTTTCAGTCAGACTTTTGTGATTTAGGGTGAAAGCAAAAATGATAAAAAAATATAGAAGTAAAAGATTGCATAGACACACTAGGATGACACACACACACAAACACACACACCTGTACTTTCCTCTCCGCAGGGCCCCCAACACCGCCACACCTGTCCAACACACCTGAACTTAATTAGCACTCCACCACGTGCTCCCAGTGATGGAGAGAAGATGAAGAGATGATGAAAGGAAGATTGAGGCAAGCGACTGAAGGAGAGATACTGGAGAGAAGATGCTGATGAGAAGATGCTGGAGAGAAGATGCTGGAGAGAAGAGGTTGGAGAGAAGATAAGGAAGATGGACCCGGAGAGAAAAAAGGTAAGGTAACATTCTCTCTCTCTCTCTCTCTCTCTCTCTCTCTCTCTCTCTCTCTCTCTCTCTCTCTCTCTCTCTCTCTCTCTCTCTCTCTCTCTCTCATTTTTACGGGTTCACAATGACAAACGGGATGATGATAATGATGATGATGATGATAACTTATTCACTAGTCGCGGCAAAGCTTGACGTCATATTCACTCATTTTCGTTAACATTTCTGAATATATTTTGTTTAGTCCTGAACGATAATAATGCTTTCAGAGCGGTCATGTTCATATCACTTTCACTTTCCCTTCTCCGGGCGTGAAAGTGAAAGTTTAAGTGTAATACGAAAATGAAATGACCTTGCCAGTCCACCAGTTTTTACCTGCCATGAATTATCGAGCAAAAAAAAAAAAAAAGGGGGGGGGGGGAATTATAGACGGCAGAAGTTGGCATATAGAGCTAAAAAGTGTTAAAAAATAAACACTACACTTACTAAGAATCAAAAAGTAGATCATAATAAAAAAAAACATTTAGTGGAGTCAAAATTAAAAACAGCAGAGGTTAGCGAAAACAAATCATTATAATGCTGAAAAAAATTAGTTACTGTATAAAACAATAAATTGAGAGGTAATAAGAAGAAATATCGACTGGTTAAGAAATAATATAGAAAGCAATAAGAAATGGAAGCAGGTACAGACAGATATATAAACAGACATATAAATAAATAGATATAGATAGATAGAGATAGAGATAGATAAATAGAGATAGATAGATAAATAGATGGAGATAAATAGAGATAGATAGATAGAGATGGATAAAGTTAGATAGATAAAGATAGATATAGATAGACACAGATAGATAAGAGATAGATAGATATTGATAGATGGATAGAATTATTACACACAGACCATCTAAACATATAAATCAATAAATAGGAAGAAAAATACAATACATACAATACACAGAAATAAACCCAAATACAACTTAATAATTACAGGTTAAAATATACAGGTAAATCAAAACACGAAGTTAAACATGTATACAGGTAACGGACACACACACGTATATAAGCACCAGTAAATGAACTCAAAGGTAAATGGATGGCCAGGTAAATACATAGACAGGTAATGCAAATGAATGGAGACAGGTAGATAAATCTCTCCAGGTAAGTCTGCGTGTCCTTCCGCCCAGGTGAGCAATGGACACCTGAGCCTCCTTCGGCCTAATTAACATATGAATATACACACCTCTACTACCCCCCACTCCCCCCCCCTTCCTCCTCCTCCTCCTCCTCCTCCTCCTCCCATTAGTTTTCTCTCCTCTCACCGCACTTGTTCTCTCGCTTTGCCACTTTCACTCTCCACTTATTTTTTACTTAATCTCTTTTCTCATAATTTTTTTCCGTTTATTGTTCCCCTTTTCCAATTCTCCTTTATAATAGTTTTTCTTATCAATTTTCCCTTGCCTTTTCCTCCTCTTTTCCTCTTCTCCCCAGTCATCATCTTCCTCTACTCATTTTCCCTTTCTTCTCCTCTCACTTTTCCCCACACTTCCCATTCCCTTCCCCCCTTTTTTTTCCCCTCTATCACTCCCCCCTTCCCTCCCCATTCCCCTGTTCCCTATCCACCACCTCCTCCTCTTCCATCCCTTTCTCATTTTTCCCTCTCTCCCTGCATTCCCATTCCTCCTCTATTCCCTCCTTTCTCCCGCAGTCATTCCTCTTCCCATTCACCATCCCCCCTCTCCCTTTTTATCCATGTCTTCCCTAACTCCTCTTTCTCTTCCCCCTTCCCCTCTTCTTCCCTTCCTTCTTACCACTTTCCTCCATTTCTTCTTCCTCATTCTAACTATCCCTTGCTTCCACTCCATCTTTTCCTTCGTTTTTTCTCCCTCTTCCTTCTTATCCTTCCGCTTTCTTCTTCTCTCTTCTCTTTTCTTTTTTCTTCCACTTTCTTCTTCTTCGTTCCCCTTTCCTTCCCCTCCCTATTCCTCATCCCCTTATTCCTTCCACATCATAGTACACCTTTCCTCCTGCTTTTCTACACCCTCCTCCCCCTCCTCTTCCTCCTCTTCAACCTCCTCCTCCTCCCCGGCAATTAGTCAAGGCAAGCGATAAGGGAATGGGGTGACTGATGGTGATGGTGATGTGTTAATGGTGCGTCTAACACTGATGGTGAGGATAACAACACCATGACAGCGGGAGGCGGTGATGATGGCGATAAGGGCGATAAGGGGAAAGATAAAGGTATGGGAGGGGAAAAGGGGGAAATAGGTACAGCTGGGAGATGAGTGATAAGAGAAACAGGTGAAAGTGCAGGGTGTGGATAATGATGGTGATGATGGTGATAAGTGGAAAAGGGGAAGAGATGATGGTGTGGGAGATTACTGATAAGAGAAAATAGGTGGAAAATAGGGACATGAGTGGAGATACTAATTACTGATGAGAAAATAGGTGGAAAATAAGGATATGAGTGGAGATACTAATGACTGATAAGAGAAAATAGGTGGAAAATAAGGATATGGGTGGAGATACTAATGACTGATAAGAGAAAATAGGTGGAAAATAAGGATATGAGTGGAGATACTAATGACTGATAAGAGAAAATAGGTGGAAAATAAGGATATGGGTGGATACAGATTACTGATTAGAGAAATAGGTGGAAAATAAGGATACTTGTGGAGAAACTGGTAATGAGGATGATGATAGTGATAAGAAAATTTGAAAGGTATTGATAATAGTAAATGATAAGGGGGAAATGCGTCCAACTTGGTAATTATTGATACGAAAAAAAGGAGTAAGAAAAAGGAATGGGTAATGGTGATGGCGTTAAAAGGAGGAGGGGGAGAAGATGAAAGATGATAAAGGGGAAGAGGAGGAAAGGAGAAGAAAAGAGGGAGGGAAGGATGGAGGTAAAAAAAAACATTAAGATAACGCCAAACAGACTTATCTTACCACATCTGTCCTCCTCTTCCCTTCCTTACCCCTCCCCCCTCCCCCTCCTCCTCCTACTTCCCCCCTCCCTCCCTCCCTCTCAACTGTTAATGACCGCCACACACCTTTTCAATCACCTCTTTACCTGTCTTTCATACCTGTCTAAATTATCTTTCGCTACCTTACTCCGAATAAACCGCCCAATAAACACACACACACACACACACACACACACACACACACACACACACACACACACACACACACACACACACACACACACACACACCTGGCGAAGCAAACATGAGGTAACGATGCAGGTGTAGTAGTGTTTACCTGTGACGTAATTACAAACAGGTGAGGCGGGACAGGTATAGGAAAGGTGTGTTGCTGGGTTGTGAATTAGGCCAGGAGGCAACTATTGTACCACACAGGTGACCCGAGTGAGTGTGTGTGTGTGTGTGTGTGTGTGTGTGTGTGTGTGTGTGTGTGTGTGTGTGTGTGTTTACGGTGTTTTGTTATCGTTATGCAATCTGTAGGAGACGTTTTGCTTGAGAAGGAGGAGGAGGAGGAGGAATAAAGGAAGGAAAGGATGAATAACAGGAAGAGGAGGAGGTCACGGAAAGAAAAAAAATAAAGCGAGTAAGAAAATGACCTCCTGTGTGTGTGTGTGTGTGTGTGTGAGTGTGTGTGTGTGTGTGTGTGTGTGTGTGTGTGTGTGAGAGAGAGAGACGGTTTTCGCGGAGGCGGTGCAGTGTTTGTCAAGAGGAGGAGAAGGAAGAAGAGGAGGAGAAGGACGAGGAGGAGGAGGAGGAGGAGGAGGAGAAGTGAAGGAGAGATGGCTGGAAGGAGGATGGGAAAAATTCGTTGTGAAGTAGGAGGAGGAGGAGGAGGAGGAGGAGGAGGAAGAGGAAGAAGAAGCGATGACAAGAGGAGGAAGATGAGGACAAGGAGGAGGAAGAGGGGGAGGGGGAGGAGGAAGAATAAGGCGGAGTCGCAGAAGTTGGGCATGAGAGAGAGAGAGACCAGTCACTCTTCTATCATTAAGAAAGAGGAGAATGTGCGTGAAAAGTGAGAGATATGAAGAAAGAGGAGATAGAGAATGAAGAACAAGGAGGAGGAGGAGGAGGAGGAGGAGATGATTAGGACGAAAAATAAGTCAGTCAACCCACCAACCAATCCAGTCAGTCAGTCAGTCAGTCAGAAAGAGGAACACACATTTGAAAGAAGTATAAAATTAAAGAGAAAAGAGAAAGACAATAAAAAATGGCAGACAGTCACAAATCTAGAGAACCAGTTAGTCAGTCAGTCACTCCTCACTCAGTCAGTCAGCAAGTCAGTTAGGCATTAAATCATCCATATAGCCAATCAATCACATTAATTCTTACTCAATCCAGTCAGCCAGTTCTCCCCCACAGTCAATCAGTCAGCAACAGAGGTAGCCATCTAGTCAACCATTCAACCAGTTACCCAATCATCCAGCAAACCTATTAACCAGTCACCCAGGCCACCCAACACCCAATTTAGCCAGTTGATCTCCACCTATTTAGCCAGTCAACCATACTCTCAGTCAGCCAGTCAGCCATACACCCAGTCATCCAGTTAAAGATTTACCCAAACCAGCCCGACATCCCATCCCATCCAGTCAGCCAGCCGGTCACTATCCCAGCCAGCCAGTCAGTCACATAGTTAACCATACACCCAATCAAGCAGCCATTCACTTAACCACATACACAACCCACCCAGTCATACAGTCACCTCCCACCCCCATCCCCACCCAGTAAACCATACACCCAACATACACTCAGTCACACAGTTAGCTATAAACACAGTCAGCTATACACCCAGTCGCTAACCTACCCAATCTCCCAGTCATCCAGTCATACATCTAGTCAGTCCCCCAGTCATCCATACATCCAGTCAGCCAGTCCTTCACCCAGTCCTCTAGTCAGCAATCCAGCCCAGTCACACACACCACAGTCAGTCCGCCAGTCCCTCACCCACTCTCCCATTCAGCAACCCAGCCCATAGTCACTCCCCTCAGTCAGTCCACCAGTCAGCCCCAGTCAGCCAGTCCCTCGCCCACTCTCCCAGTCACACACACCCCAGTCAGTCCGCCAGTCAGCAGCAGCGGAGGCGGAGGAGGAGGCGTTCGGGCGGGAGTCAGCGAGTGGAAAAAATCGAGAGTGGAAGTTTGATTGGATTCAGATATTGGCGAGTTATTGAAAGATCGGCACATTAAGAGGCGGCGCCTTGTTCCGGCGCGGCCACACGGCAAATTGGGCCCCGCGCCGCATTACCATAACAAACAGGACGAGTGCAGGTGATATGACGCGAGCCACACACCCCTGCCGCTACCCCTGCCCCTACCCCTGGCACCACCACCACCTCCCCTCCCAGCCTAGGTTCCTGTCTCGTTCTCTCTCTCCCTCTGTGTGTGTGTGTGTCTGTCTCTCTCCTCCTCTCTCTCCCTTTCTCCTTCTTTACCTTCTTCGCCTGGGTGTGTTTGGGTGAGTGTCTCTCTCTGCCTCTTCCTCCTTTCTTTTTTTTCTCTATTTTCGGCAGGACGTGTTATGGTGAGTGACTTTTTTTCTTTCTTTCAGTTTTCCTTCTCCTCTTTCGGCCTCCTCTTCCTTCTTTCTCTGCCTCTTCCTCCCCCTTTCTTTCTTTTCCCTTTTTTTCGGCAGGACGTGTTATGGTGAGTGACTTTTTTTTCTTTCTTTCAGCCTTCCTTCTCCTCCTCCTCTCTGCCTCCTCCTCTTCGCTTCCTTCGTCAGTGTGTGTGATAGGGTTTCTTTCTATCTGTTTTGGTGTCTCGATTTTGAGGTCTGTGTCTGTCTCTCGGTTTTCTTAGTTTGGGGTGTGTCTCTCCCTCTCTGTCTCTTTCTCTGTTTGTCTAGGTTTCTGTGTTGGTCTCTCTCTTTAGTCTGTCTGTCTCTCGGTTTTCTTAGTTTGG
>NC_066538.1:7856880-7894380 GCF_024679095.1 Eriocheir sinensis
TATTATTATTATTATTATTATTATTATTATTATTATTGTTGTTGTCATCATAATAGATGCCTCTTGTTTTTGTGATATTTTTGTATACTATTCTCTATTATATATTATTTTCAGTCCTTTTCAAACACGGAAGTATTGTTTCATTATTTTTCGGTACTATTTTATTTTCTGTTCTCTTTGTGTGGTAAAACACATAAATTCAGAGATTAAGATTTCACTGATTATCTGATTTATAATTACAGTATAACCAAGCAAACACTGGTATGAAGGAGCACGATAATAGTGAATGTCCTGCTCGGTGGAAATAAGTTTGTCTTCACATACACCTGCGACCACCTATAATTTTAGATCATGGTGCTGATAATAATGATAATATCCAGAGAAAGCGTAAGAAAAACCAGGGAAAGTGGAAGAAGGAAAAGTGGAGTGGAAACGTGATGACATAAATACTGGACTCTCAGAATCTTCCAGCAACTCCCTGGAAGTGGAAGCTGTGAAGCACAACTCTTACAACACTGGTAGGTGCATTGAAAAGTATGTTTGTTATATACCACATTCATTCCCCTTCACCACTGTACTAACCGTTTATGTGGCACTTTCATATAAAAAATGGTCTAACTAATAAACAGCAAGAAAAAATAGTTTGTCAGCCACTTCTGCAGTCTGGAGAGGCCGATTGATGCCTTGGTAGTAAGTGCCTTCGCAGAGTTGCTAAACCGGCGACTACTCCGTGAGACTGATTCAAGGCTCTTTACTTGTACAGTCATGAACGCCAACCCCGACTACACGGGCATGTGGCACGCTGCCCAAGAGCCGACCGTGCCAGGTTTTCTATAAGAGACAACCCCGAATGGAGGAGGCCGAGGGGACGCCCACAAAGCTCGTGGAATGAGCAAGTCAATGGATCCTGCTATGAGGTGTTTGGGATGGGAGAGGGGCCTGCAGGAAGAGATGCTTGGAGGAAACCAGAGTTTAGCATTGTAGGGTGGGCGAGGCGACGAGCCCCCGAGCGTATGCCCCCATTGACTGATTGTCTGTGTTTAGTCCATCTCTGCACAGCACTTTTACAGAGCATCGTGTGGATCAGCCGGCCGGAACGCCATCAGCACTCTCTTCACGCAGCCGTGCAAGGCTTTTGTCTCGACCCTCCCGGCCTCCCAGCCGTCACGGCGTCCAAAAACTGAGCCTGTTTACTAGGGGGTAACTATGCCATCCACCGTGCTCTTGAATTTATCAAGTTGTTCCCTTCCATCAGCTTGTCATACGTACATATTTTTTTCCGTATTGACAGTCGTAAGCAGTCTTTAGGATTAAAACAGATATTTAAATTGTGTAATTTATCAAATTCTATATAAATCTTCAGTTCTATAGACTGCTGACAGCTGGCATTAAATATATAATGTGCATATTATAAGTTTTACTGTAAATTGCATGAAAAAAAAAGATGGAAATTCATACTTACAAAACTGTACAAATGACATAAGTGAAGGAATGTATAGTAATAGGGCATAAACCTGCACAGAAAGTCAGTAATTATGGCTGAAACAATACAGAACAGGTAGAAAACTTGCCGAATTGGCACAAAAAAAACAATAAAATTAAGTAAACAGGGCATAAAAAACGTACCAAAGTCAATAATACCTCGAAGAGTCTCCGGAGAAACACTGCAAGCATGCGGTTGTAGAAGATACTCGTAATAATGTTCCTTAGTTATATTCAGTCTTCATTCATATGGAGTTTACACAATGTTGATAGACAGCTGTGTGATGTATTCCAGTAACATCTCCCCTCTCCAACAGATTGGTCCGGAAGTTTGAAGGCCGAACCACTCTGCCACAGTGTGCAAGGCAGCTCCACCCAGGGACGTCAAGCCGGGAACCTTGTCGGAGGGCCGTAACACCTGGCACGGCCCGCACTCCACCGCACCTGGAGGAAAGCAACGGCCGCCAGGACAAAGAACACTCCCGTTCCCTTGGCACCGTGTCCATTTTGTCCTAAGCTTTACAGAACTTGATTTTCCATTTTTCAGGTGCTGGTTATAGCGCCGGTAAGCTTTCTCGAGAGACCTCTTGAACGGTCCCGGCCCGTTAGTGGCGCAGGCGAATTTTATTAATAGTGGCTGCCGTGATATTTGGCCCATGCTGCCCCCCGGTGCTCCACTTGAACGAAGTCGCTGAAGTTAGGGTTGACTGAAGATCTGGGCAGCACGAGGGTGATCTGCGCGTGTATCGGTGGGACTCGAACCCAGGTCAGGGGTCACCACGCCTGCACGCTGACCACCGCCTCCCTTATGCTTCCGCTTCTAGTACTTTAGCTGCCTGGGGACTGAAGATCACTACTGTTATTTTTTTCTATACTGTAAAACAAGGGGGGGGGGGACCTAGGGAGCTATAGTATAGGAAAAAAATTGGAAAAGAAAGTTCTGTTAACATTGAGTTGTCTGTAAACCTGTGTAATAGTGCTCGGAAAGCTAAAGTATAAAATGTAAAGGGAAAATTAACAGCAAAATATTGTATTGATCTGAAGACCTGCTCAATAAACTGACGGGAAAACTTTTCTTGTTTCAATTTACACAACATGCTTGCAGTCTTTATCCGGAGACTCTTCGAGGTATGATGGACTCTACACAGTTTTTTGAGTTTACAGGCATTTATATTGCTGTTTTTGCGCCCTTTTTTCAAATTTTCTTCCTATTTCATATTTTTTCAACTGACTTTAGTCCAACTTATCACAGTTCTTGGAGCCGTCACTGTGTTTTCCTACAGTGTCTTGCTCTGGTTGAGTCGGGACAACAGTGAGGTGACGAGTGTAAGCTGGCAAGATTAACTCGATGGGCGAATTGAACCTTTAGGATGTAATAAAGTGAATATATTCTTTAGTTTGTTTGACCATTTAGTTAATGTCCATTAGGTCACACTAACCAATCAGTAGTAGATCTAGTAGTCATCTTGCTGTTATAATGAGTCAACTAGAGAAGAATGACAAACTGCACAATGGCCACAAGCACAAAGAAAATATAATATATTAATACGTGTACACAATGACCTGAAGAACTGTGCTAATGTAAGGACACTTTCGACAAGTTGGTAAAGGAGGAGGAAGGAACGCGGGTGTGTGGAGATGAGTTTATTCCCGACGAATTTCGTGTTCACTCTGCAGGGGACCCGAGGCGGCTCAGGTGTCCTCCTGCTATTCACAGGTCACATCGTATATATGAACCCCTGAAGAGCGAGCGGAAGGGAAACTAGTAGGGAATAAACTCACCTCAACACACCTGTGTTACTTCCTCCTCCTTAACGCAACTGCTGAGTAAAAAAAAAGGGGGGGGAAGGAAAATATGGTAATAGGTAAAACAAATTACTAAGTGAAAGTCACTAAGATATCATAATGTCAAAACTCATCGCTATCCCTCCATTAAAATGATTTATCATCAATCTTACAGTCCAGAACAATAATGTACATTAATAAGATAAGAGGAATAAGCTCGCTAGATTAACAGGTTTTAATTATTTTGAAGCAAGACGTGACTTTCGATTATTATTTTTTTCAATGAGTACAAAAAGACCATATCGTAAAATGTTTAAAGAGTACTGCCACAGCCTACTTAACCCTATATACATAAACACAAACAAACATAGAAAAGCGACTTCCCTGCATCTGCTGTCTGTCTGTTGTCCAGTCTCCACACAGACAGAAGACCACCACTATTCTGCTCAGTCTTCCTTCCTTCCTTCCCTCTAGGTTCCACACTCTTCCTGTAACAGGGAACAACATTACAACAACTAGACTAAATGTGGGTCCTTAATACATGATCACACATACATGGATATAAACATACATACATACACACATTAAGACACATATACATGGATACATATATACATACATTCTTACGTATACAAAGACACATACACGGACACACAGACATGAACCCACACCTACATACATGAAATAATACACATGGATTCATACGTACATACACAGGAAAGTACACATACTTATTTAGGAATGCAAATTTTAAAAGACTAGGAGAGAGAGAGAGAGAGAGAGAGAGAGGGGGAGAGAAAAAGGGGGGTAAGGGGGTCAGGTTACGGCGGTTTGTTTGTTAGGGGTGGGGGTGGGGGTTCCGGGAGGAGGAGGAGGAGGAGGAGGAGGAGGAGGAGGAGGAGGAGGGCTTAAAACGGTGAGTGGTTTATGGTGTGTGTGGTTGCGTTAATTACACACACACACACACACACACACACACACACACACACACACACTGTCACCCCACTCATTTATTTTCCTCCAATCACCCTTGCTAACGCTCCTCCCTTTTCTCTCCCCTCAACAGGTCCCGTCAGAGGAGGAGGAGAGGAGGAGGAGGAAAGAAAGAAGCAGAATGAGGGACGAGAGAGCAATCTTTTGGTGAGGGGACGGATGGTTTTCCTCCTCCTTCTCCTCTTCCTCCTCCTCCTCCTCCTCCTCCTCCTCCTGTATCTCCTCCACTTAGGTCATTCTCGTAAGTGACTAGAATGCGATTAAGTGTTACGTTAAGGAGATGAAGAAGAGGAGGAGGAGGAGGAGGAGGAGGAGGGAGCAGAACAAGAGGAGGAGGTAAAAGTAGCAATTAGGGAAGGTTCTCTCTCTCTCTCTCTCTCTCTCTCTCTCTCTCTCTCTCTCTCTCTCTCTCTCTCTCTCTCTCTCTCTCTCTCTCTCTCTCTCATACTCTTTCCTCTTCCTATTTCATATAATCTCCCTTATTTTCCCTTTTATCCCTCCTTTCTCTCCCTATTTTCTCCCCATTTTCCTCCGTTCTCTCTTCTCCTTTGCTTTCCTCTATACCCATTTCTCTCTCTCTCTCTCTCTCTCTCTCTCTCTCTCTCTCTCTCTCTCTCTCTCTCTCTCTCTCTCTCTCTCTCTCTCTCTCTCTCTCTCTCTCTCTCTCGTCTACTCATTTTCATCTCTCCTCCTTCTCTTCGCCTTTGCTGTCCTTCATCTTCCACCTTTGATTAGATAGTTAGTGTAGCTTGTCACAAACAGCCTCGTAAGGACCAGCAGGTCTGCTATTGTTTGTTCTTCCTTTGTGTTTTTTTGTGTTCCTTTTTTTTCACTATCTAAAACTTTATTACTTTCCCTTAATTTCCCTTCCTTCCCTTTCATCCCCTACCTTCCTCCCCTCCTCACATTCTCCCCTTTAACCCTCTCCACCTCTCCCCTATTCTCCTCTAACCTCCTTCCTCTTCCCTATTCCCTTCTCTCTCCTCTCCCCATCTTCCCTTTTCCCCTCTTCACACTCCCCTACACTTCCTCCCCTACCCCTTCAACCCCTTTCTCCCCTCCCTCTCCTCCCCTACTTCCCAATATCCCCCCCTCCTCTCCCCCTGTTTTCCTCCCCCTTCCTAACCTCCCTCTCCCCTCCCCTTACTTCCCTTTCTCCCCAATACCTATTTCACACTTCTCCCTCTTCTCCCTCATGCTTCCTTTTACTCTTCCTTCCTCCCACCTCTTCTCAGCTCCTCTACATCCCTTTCTCTCCCCTATTCCCCCCTCCCTCTTCCCATATGCGCTTACCTCCCCTTCCCTATCCTTTTCCTTCCCCCTTCTCCCTTTGTACTCTCTCTCCCCTCGTTCTCCTCCCATCCCTTACCCTGTTCTCCTTAATGTTTCCGATTCTACCCTCCCCCAGCACCTATTTCAACCCCTCTCCCCAGCTCTCCTCCCTTCCTCTACTTCCCTACTACCAATACCTATTTCAACCCCTCTCCCTCTTCTCCCCAGCTCTCCTCCCCAGCCCTCCTACCAATACCTATTTCAACCCCTCTCCCACTTCTCCCCTTGCACCCCCTCTCCCTAGCTCTCCTCCCTTCTCCCCCCCGCCTCTCCCACTTCACCCCTTGCACCCCCTCTCTTCTCCCCTCTCCCCAGCTCTCCTCCCTTCCTTCCCCTACTACCAATACCTATTTCAACTCCTCTCTCGTCTCCCTTGCACCCCTCCCTCCTCTGCCGTCGTCTCCCTAGCTCTCCCTCACCTCCCCCTACCCTTTCTCCCCTTCCCCCCTTCTTCCCTTCCTCCCTCGGGGCGCGGAATGAGGGAAAGTGTGAAGATCTTGATAAAACGCGACAGGATCGATATTTCCACCGCCGGCAATGAATAGGATGCGTCCCCTTAATCCGTCTGATCTGATAAGTGGCTCGTGTGTGTGTGTGTGTGTGTGTGTGTGTGTGTGTGTGTGTGTGTGGTCGTTGGTGGTGGTAATGTGTCTTTGTTGGGCAGTTGTTGGTGTGTGTGTGTGTTTGTGTGTGTGTGTGTGTGTGTGTGTGTGTGTGTGTGTGTGTGTGTGTGTGTGTGTGTGTGTGTGTGTGTGTGTGTGTGTCCTGCTTCTCCTAAATCTCCTTCGTTTGTGCTTTGTTTTACTTCTGATTTCTTTTGTCTCCCTTTCTTCTTCTTCTTCTTCTTCTTCTTCTTCCTCTTCTTCCCTCGTACAATCTCGACACTATAAAAATCTTACTGAATACCATCGTAACCAGTCTAGTTTACATCTAAGCAGTCTTAAAAACTAAGAACGGGCTACATAATATCCCAAAAATTATTTACACAGTCTTCGATTCAAATTGTCTAAAAAAAAAATAGCTACGAAACGGCCAGCTAGAATAAGTAAACTTCATATAGTTTTCACGAAATCAAATAAGTAAAGTACATATAGTTTTCACGAAATCAAATAAGTAAAGTATATATAGTTTTCACGAAATCAAATAAGTAAAGTACATATAGTTTTCACGAAATCAAATAAGTAAAGTACATATAGTTTTCACGAAATCAAATAAGTAAAGTACATATAGTTTTCACGAAATCAAATAAGTAAAGTATATATAGTTTTCACGAAATCAAATAAGTAAAGTATATATAGTTTTCACGAAATCAAATAAGTAAAGTACATATAGTTTTCACGAAATCAAATAAGTAAAGTACATATAGTTTTCACGAAATCAAATAAGTAAAGTATATATAGTTTTCACGAAATCAAATAAGTAAAGTACATATAGTTTTCACGAAATCAAATAAGTAAAGTACATATAGTTTTCACGAAATAAAATAAGTAAACTTCACATAGTTTTCACGAAGTCAAAGCGGCATGAAAAAGTAAAAAACAGGCTTCTTTAAATCCAGAAAGTTTAAATGAAAGCCTTATCGAGTCTAAACAGTCAAAAGAACTAAAAAAAAACTCAGAATCTAGAACCAGCTTACACACAGCCTTTGTAGAATGACCCCTATAACCTACAAAAAAAAAAAGCAAAGTCCGAGTACCCTTCGTGACGTCTAATCTAAAGAATATAAACACACGACCACAGAGCCCAAGCAGTCTTAACGGGCCATTCATATATACACTACAAGGCAACAAGCGTTCAAACATCCAAGCACATATTTGACAAGACCTTCGTAAGGGCTTTGGGGCATTTCCAGGTGTAGTGTTATGAAATTTGGGTATTTTCAGGGGTAGTTGTATGGAGTTTGAGCATTTCCAGGGGTAGTTTTAAGAAGTTTAGGCATTTCCAGGGGTAGTTTTATGAAGTTTGGGCATTTCCAGGGGTAGTTTTATGAAGTTTGGGCATTTCCAGGGGTAGTTTTATGAAGTTTGGGCATTTCCAGGGGTAGTTTTATGGAGTTTGAGCATTTCCAGCGTTTTGAGCATTTCCAGCGGTAGTTTTATGGAGTTTGAGCATTTCCAGGGGTAGTTTTATGGAGTTTGAGCATTTCCAGGGGTAGTTTTATGGAGTTTGAGCATTTCCAGGGGTAGTTTTATGGAGTTTGAGCATTTCCAGGGGTAGTTTTATGGAGTTTGAGCATTTCCAGCGGTAGTTTCATGACCCTTCTGTACCATGAACCTAACAGCGCACTCATGAGGACCCGATTGCTCTCCTTTTCGGCCTCTGGAAATAGTTGATGAGGGAAACAAAAGCGTCTGGAAACACCGCCCCGAGTCCCCCCCCACCCCCCCAACCCCCCCCCCTGGCCTTGTTGGGGAGTCTTTATGGGCAGCAATGAGCCTCCGTCCGGGCCCCGCGCTCCCCAGGCCATAAAGAAGACTGGGGGAGGACTATGGGGGGAGGGGGAGGGTTTAAGGGAGTTTAAGGGAGTGAGAAGAGGGTTTTGAGGAAGGGAGCAAACAAGGGTGAGGAGTAATAAAGGGAGACAGGGAGGGAAGAGGAGTAAAGGAACGGGGTTTTAAGGGAGGAAGAGGTGTTTAAGGGAGGGAGTAAAAAGTGGTGGGAGGAGTAAAGGAAGGGAGATTAAGAGAATAAATGAATAATAGGAAGAAAACTAAAGGATGGGAGAACTAAGGGAGGAGAGGGTATAAGGGAGTTCAAGGGAGAGCGAAGCTTTGAGGGCGGTAATAAACAGGAGTAGGAAGGAGTAAATGGAGTAAGGGTTAAGGGAGTAAAGGGAGCGAGAACAGAGGATTAAAGGAACGGAAGGGAGAAAGAGGAGAGGATGAGGGAGTTTAAAGAAGGAGGTTTGAGGGAGTAAACAAGTGTGGGAGGGAATAAAAGAAGGGGAGTTAAGGGAGTAAAGGGAGGGAGAAAAGAGGAATAAGGGAACGGGAGGAAGGGAGAAAGAGGAGTCTGAGGGAGTTTAAAGAAGGTTAGAGGGAGTAAACAAGTGAGGGAGGGAGTAAAAGAAGGGGAGTTAAGGGAGTAAAGGGAGGGAGAAAAGAGGAATAAAGGAGCGGGATGAAGGGAGAAAGAGGAGAGTTTGAGGGAGTTTAAAGAAGAAGGAGGCTTGAAGGAGTAAACAAAGGGGGAAGGAGTAAAAGAAGGGGATTTAAGGGAGTAAAGGGAGGGAGGGGAAGCAAAAGTGGAGGGCGAGGAAGGAAAGGGAGTATAAGTTGGGGTGTTTAAGGGAGTAAATAAAGGGAGGAGTTAAAACGGAAAAGAGGTTAGGGAGTAAAGGAGTAAGCTAAGTAGGGAGTAAGGGGGTAAGGAGTAAAGGTTAGGGAGTAAGAAAGTAAGAAGAGAGAAAATGGAAGAAAAGAGAAAATAATAAAAGGAAGAAAACAAGAAAGCGAGAAACTGAGGAAGAAAAAAAAGGTTGAAAATTGAAAAAAAAGGCAAAACACGGAGAGAGAGAGAGAGAGAGAGAGAGAGAGAGAGAGAGAGAGAGAGAGAGAGAGAGAGAGAGAGAGAGAGAGAGAGAGAGAGAGAGAGAGAGAGAGAGCAGAATTAAACACTCCTCGCCCCTCGTCATGTCAACACGTGGGCGAGAATGTGAAGAATTGTCGACATTAAAGAGATTCCTGGAGGAGGAGGAGGAGGAGGAGGAGGAGGAGGAAGAGGAGGAGGATTAAGAGGAGGAGGAGGAGGAGGAGATGGCAAGGAGGGAATTAACGAGGACGAGGAGGAGGAGGAGGAAGAGGAAGAGAAGACGAGGAGGGAATTAACAAGGAAGAGGAGGAGGAGGAGGAGGACACTATTCACCATCATCACTATTATTATCACTATCATTATTACTGTTATTTCTCATCCTTCTCACTATCACTATCATCAATATATATCATCATCATCACTCCCGCTATTTTTTTCATTGTCTTTTATCGTCCTTCTTACTGTCACCTCACCATCAATACACTGTCATCACCACTGTTACTTATTTACCTTTCATCATCCTTATCACCATCATTATCAACATCATCACCGTTACGATCATTATCATTAATACTATCATTCCTATCATCATCATTATTACGCAGTCTTCATCAATATTATCATTCTAATTTGACTTGCAAGGAGGGAAAGGAGAGAGCTCGATAAATTAGGAAAGGTCAACACAAAACAACAGTAATAATAATAATAATAATAATAATAATAATAATAATAATAATAATAATAATAATAATAATAATAATAATAATAATAATAATAATAATAATAATAATAGTAATAATAATAATAGTAATACACAAATTTCAAGTGTAATATCAATAGAATTTCCGGAAGCGAATAAAGAAACAAACAAGAATATTTTCAAGCAAACAAACACAAACGACAAATAAATAACGTTCTCTTCCTCTCGTTTACAAAAAAAAGAAACAAAAACAAACAAATAAACAGACAAACAAACCGCAATGCATATTCTTAAAAGAAATCACGTATGTATAATTGTTTTAAAAAGCAAATCAGACAAAAAAATGAACAAATAAGGACATACAATTTTTTTCATGTGTTTCTTCTTAACCTAAAAAAAGTATATAAGTAATCTCTAATATCAAGGATGCCCCGAGGTGATATTGCTGGTGGTGGTGGTGGAGGAGGAAGGATAAAGGAGGAGGAGGAGGAGGAGGAGGAGGATGTCCCCCAAATCCTGTGATGGAGGAGATAAAGTCACGTGACCGAGGGAGGGAAGATAAGGGGGGCGTATCCAGCTGTTTAGAGAGAGAGAGAGAGAGAGAGAGAGAGAGAGAGAGAGAGAGAGAGAGAGAGAGAGAGAGAGAGAGAGAGAGAGAGAGAGAGAGAGAGAGAGAGAGAGAGAGAGAGAGAGAGAGAGAGAGAGAGAGAGAGAGAGAGAGAGAGAGAGAGAGAGAGAGAGGGCCCTCTTGACATAATTTTCTTCTCAGGTAATTAAATAATCGGCCATTAGGTGAGGTGTGTGTGTGTGTGTGTGTGTGTGTGTGTGTGTGTGTGTGTCCGTCATGGCTGGTTAGGTTGCCTTGTGTTCGTGAGTGAGAGGGGAGGTGAGGTGTGAGGGAGAGGAAGGGAGGGAGGGAGGGAGGGAGAGAGAGGGAGAGACTGAGTGGTGAAGGGAGGGAAGTAGGGAGGCTAAATTAATGTGATGCAAAGAGAGAGAGAGAGAGAGAGAGAGAGAGAGAGAGAGAGAGAGAGAGAGAGAGAGAGAGAGAGAGAGAGAGAGAGAGAGAGAGAGAGAGAGAGAGAGAGAGAGAGAGAGAGAGAATAAACCAAAACAAAACAAAAATATGAGTGCAAACAAGATCAAAACAATCGTTGAAAACAAAATTCCCAAAAAATAATACAAAGAACGAAGTAAAATAAAATGGAGAAGTTAAATTTCGACCCAAAAAAGGAAAAAATAGAAAGAAGAGAAAGAAAATAGAGATAAACATAAAAACTAAATCGAAAGGCCAGGCAAAAGAAAGCAGAAACATACAAGACCAAAAACAAAAAACGAGGTAAAAAAAAATATAATACGACCGAAAAATGGCAAGCAAAGGAAGTAAAGGAAGAAAATAATGAGAAGCGCAAAACACTAAAAAAACGGAATAACTATAAAATCTAAACATTTATAAAGAAGCGAAATACAAAAAAATATATATAAAAAAACAAGGGAGAAAGTAACTTAAAATTCGACCAAAAAATATTAAAAAAGTAGTAAACAAAGACAAAATTGAAAAACAAAAACACGATCAAAACAAAAACGAAGAAAAAGAAAACGAAACAGGAAAATAACTTAAAATTCGACCAAAAGACAAAAAAAAGGAAGATAATAAAGACAATCGAGAATCAAAAACACGATCAAAACAAACGAAGAAAAAAACAAAAATACAAAAAAATATACGAAAAAAATACTCAAAAAAGACAAAAAAGACTAAAAAAAGAAAGAAAATAAAGAGAATAAAACAGAATAAAGGGCGCGGTGATGACGCATTCGAGTGACAAATTCAAGTCGACAAAATCTGGGGAGAAACTAACCAAGAGGGGAGACCATAATGGAGGGGGGAGGGGGAGGGGAGAAGAGGGGAGGGGGGAGTGGTCTAGAGTTAGTGGTTGTTGGGTGTGTTATCGGATTACTCCCCCCACTCTCTCTCTCTCTCTCTCTCTCTCGACATGGCCCGGCTGACGTTCTTTCGCTAGTCGCTTAACAATCTCTTCCCTTTTGCCTCCTCCTCCTCCTCCTCCTCTTCTTCTTCCTCTTCCTCTTCCTCCTCCTCCTCCTCCTCAAAAGGGATGATTTGGAGACTATTCAGCATCGTGTGTGTGTGTGTGTGTGTGTGTGTGTGTGTGTGTCACTAACCCAATCACAACTCTCTTCTGATTGGACGTTGTGTTCACCAATGAGAGAGAGAGAGAGAGAGAGAGAGAGAGAGAGAGAGAGAGAGAGAGAGAGAGAGAGAGAGAGAGAGAGAGAGAGAGAGAGAGAGAGAGAGAGAGAGAGAGAGAGAGAGAGAGAGAGAGAGAGAGAGAAATTACATTACCATTGGAACCTAATAGACAATTTAACAACTTGTGGACAACACCATAACACAAAGAGAGAGAGAGAGAGAGAGAGAGAGAGAGAGAGAGAGAGAGAGAGAGAGAGAGAGAGAGAGAGAGAGAGAGAGAGAGAGAGAGAGAGAGAGAGAGAGAGAAAAGCCTGCCAGAAGTTATCATTCCTTCCTACCCACTTTCCTTTTCTTTCTCTTCCTTCCCTCCCTCCCTCCCTTCTTACCCTCCCTTCTTTCCCTCCCTTTATCCCCCCCCCTCGAAGTAATATTCTATGTGTCATCACTCCTAATTTGGACATCACTTTCCCTATGTCTTGATTAGGTGATGACTCTCTCTCTCTCTCTCTCTCAGTGTATCTATCTTCATCTGTTTTTTGTTGTTGTTATCGTTTTCATGTTAATAGGTCTCTCTCTCTCTCTCTCTCTCTCTCTCTCTCTCTCTCTCTCCTTACCTTCAGCCTGATGTCCATCAACCTGAAATATCAGAAAATATTCGTAATTAAAATCAGTTTAATAAGAAAGTAAATAAATCAATAAAATGACGAAACACCAACAAAATAAATTAGTAAAGAAAATTTTAACAGAAGAAAAACATCATTAATAACAGTACAAAAGACGAAGGTCAAGGAATATGTGAAAATAATAAAAAATAATGTAGAAATAGTAGTCGAGGGAAATATTTTGTTTACGGTAAAGAAATAAATTAGTAAAAAAAGTAAGATAAAAAATAAATTAACAATGGTTAAAAAAAACAAGGTCACGGAATATTTTGTTGCACGTAAAAAATAAAGTGCAAATAGTGACCAATGAAAATATTTTGTTTTATCAAAGTAAAAAATAAACAATAATCAATCTTTAAATCGAAAAAAAAAATAGTACCAAAAATAGTTAAGAGATGTATATTGTTTGACGTAAAGAAAAAAAGAAAATGAATAAAAATAAATTGAACAAAATAAAGTAAAATAAAATAACAAAAAATGAACAAAAAGAACATGACTAAGAGAGGAGGCGTCACTTACACCTGATCCTGGTCTTAATTGGCAGGTGCGGCAGGTGAAGGGGAAGGGCAGGTGAGTCAACGAGGTGAGATGTGGAGGTGAGTCACGGATGAAGGGAAAATCAGGTGGAGCGGAAGAGGGAAGGAAGGAGTGGGGGATGAGTAATTGGGGCGTGATGGTGATGGTGATGAGGGTGGATGAGGGTGGAGAGAAAAGGTGGATGAGGGTGGAGGAGTGGATGAGGGTGGAGAAAGGGTGGATGAGGGTGGAAAGGGTGGATGAAGGTGGAGAGAAAAGGTGGATGAGGGTGAAGGGAAAAGGTGGATGAATGTGGAGAGTAGGTGGATGAAAGTGGAGTGAAAGGGTGGATGAGGGTGGAGAAAGGGTGGATGAGGGTGGAGAGAAAAGGTGGATGAGGGTGGAGAAAGGGTGGATGGGGTGGAGAGAAAAGGTGGGTGATGTTGGAGAATAAGGGTGGATGAGGGTAGGGAGAAAGGGTGGATGAGGGTGGAGAGAAAGGGTGGATGAGGGTGGAGAGAAAGGGTGGATGAGGGTGGAGAGAAAAGGTGGATGAGAGTGGAGAGAAAGGGTGGATGAGGGTGGAGAGAAAGGGTGGATGAGGGTGAAGAAAGAGTGGATGGGAGTGGAGAGAAATGGTGGATGAGGGTGGAGAGAAAGGATGAGGGTGAAGAAAGAGGATGAGTGGAGAGAAAGGTGGATGATGGTGGAGAGATGGTGGATGAAGGTGGAGAGAAAAGGTGGATGAGGGTGGAGAGAAAAGGTGGATGAGAGTGGAGAGAAAGGGTGGATGAGGGTGGAGAGAAAGGGTGGATGAGGGTGAAGAAAGAGTGGATGGGAGTGGATAGAAATGGTGGATGAGGGTGGAGAGAAAGAGTGGATGAGGGTGAAGAAAGAGTGGATGAGTGGAGAGAAAGGGTGGATGAGGGTGGAGAGATGGTGGATGAAGGTGGAGAGAAAAGGTGGATGAGGGTGGAGAGAAAAGGTGGATGAGAGTGGAGAGAAAGGGTGGATGAGGGTGGAGAGAAAGGGTGGATGAGGGTGAAGAAAGAGTGGATGGGAGTGGAGAGAAAGGGTGGATGAGGGTGGAGAGAAAGGGTGGATGAGGGTGAAGAAAGAGTGGATGAGAGTGGAGAGAAAGGGTGGATGAGGGTGGAGAGAAAGGGTGGATGAAGGTGGAGAGAAAAGGTGGATGAGGGTGAAAAGGTGGATGAATGTGGAGAGTAGGTGGATGAGGGTGGAGAAAGGGTGGATGAGGGTGGAGAGAAAAGGTGGATGAGGGTGGAGAGAAAGGGTGGATGAGGTGGAGAGAAAAGGTGGATGATGTTGGAGAATAAGGGTGGATGAGGGTAGGGAGAAAGGGTGGATGAGGGTGGAGAGAAAGGGTGGATGAGGGTGAAGAAAGGGTGGATGAGGTGGAGAGAAAGGGTGGATGATGGTGAAGAGAAAAGTTGGATGAAGGTGAAGAGAAAGGGTGGATGAGGGTGGAGAGAAAGAGTGGATGAGGGTGGAGAGAAAGGGTGGATGAGGGTGGAGAGAAAGGGTGGATGAGGGTTGAGAGAAAAGGTGGATGAGGGTGGAGAGAAAGGGTGGATGAGGGTGGAGAGAAAGGGTGGATGAGGGTGAAGAGAAAAGGTGGATGAGGTGGAGAGAAAAGGTGGATGAGGGTGAAGAGAAAAGGTGGATTAATGAGGAAAGTAGGTGGATGAAAGTGGAGTGAAAAGGTGGATGAGGGTGGAGAGAAAGGGTAGATGAGGGTGGAGAGAAAGGGTGGATGAGGGTGGAAAAAAGGTGGATGAGGGTAGAGAGAAAAGGTGGATGAAGGTGGAGAGAAAGGGTGGATGAGGATGGAGAGAAAAGGTGGACGAAGGTGGGGAAAAAAGGTGGATGGGGGTGGGGAGAAAGGGTGGATGAATGTGAAGAGAAGGTGGATGATGGTGGAGAGAAAGGGTGGATGAGGGTGGAGAAAAAAGGTGGATGAGGGTGGAGAGAAAGGGTGGATGAAGGTGGAGAAAAAAAGGTGGGTGAGGGTGGAGAGAAAAGGTGGATGAAGGTGGAGAGAAAGGGTGGATGACGGTGGAGAAAAAAGGTGGGTGAGGGTGGAGAGAAAAGGTGGATGAAGGTGGAGAGAAAGGGTGGATGAGGGTGGAGAGAAAAGGTGGATGAGGGTGGAGAGAAAGGGTGGATGAGGGTGGAGAGAAAGGGTGGATGACGGTGGAGAGAAAGGGTGAATGAGGGTGGAGAGAAGGTAAATGAAGGTGGGGAATAAGAGTGGATGATGGTGGAAAGAAAAGGTGGATGAGGGTGCAGAGAAAAGGTGGATGAGGGTGGAGAGAAAGGGTGGATGAGAGTAGAGAAATAGTGGAGAGTGAAGAGAAAGGATGGATGAAGATGGAGAGAAGGTAGAAAGTGGATGAGTGGAAAGACCGTGAATAAGGGTGGATGGAAGGAGAGGGAATGAAACAAAGTGGATGAGAAAAATAAGATGTATAGGGAAGAAGGGAAGATGAAGGGAATGAAAAGTGAGGGGGAAATGAAAGGAAGAAGGGGAGGGAGAAGAGAAGGTGGATGAGAGTACAGAGAAGGGGAGAGGAAAAAGATGAAGATGGAGGTAAAGATGAAGGAAATAAATGAAAGGGAGGGAAAAGAATGAAAGTAGATGAAGGAAGGAGAAATGAAAAAAAAAGTTGGAAGATGAAGGGAAGGAAAAATTAGATGAATGAGGGATGATAGAAAAAAAGATGAAACGGGAAGAAGGGAAGGAGAAGGGAATGAAAAGATGAGGGGGGAATGAAAGGAACAAGGGGAGGATGAAGAAAAGGGGAGGGAAGGAGAAGACGAGAAAGAGATAGAAGTAGAAGTAGAAGAGAGGAAGAAAGGGTTGGATATAAAAAGGGAAGATGAGGGAAGTAAGTAGGTGAGAAATGAAAGGTAGGAAAAGGGAAAGGAGAAGAGCTGAGAAATAGGTGAGATAGGGATGGAAGTAAAAGTTAAGAAGAAAATGGGAAATAGGGAAGATAAAGGAAACGAGGTGAGAAAGAAATGGAAGGAAGAGAAGATGAAGAAAACGAAATAACAGAAATGAGGAAGAAGAAGAAAGGAAGAAAAACCTGGAGGAAAGGAAGAAAAAGAAAAAGGAAATAACAAAGAGATGAGTAAAGAGTAAGAAGAAAAAAATGAGACTACGGAGAGAAGAAGGAAGAGAAGGCAAAGAGGGGAGAGGAGGGGAGTGGAGAGATGAGTCAAGGGGAAGGAGGAGGTGGAGGAAAAGAATGAGGGAAGGAAAGAAAGGTGGAGGGAAGGAGGAGGTGAGTCAGGGCAAGAGAATGAGGAAAGTGGAGGAAGGTGGAAGGAAGGAGGAAGTGGAATGAGCGAGTTAGGAGTGGCGAGTGTGTGCCTAGGATTAATGTGTGTGTGTGTGTGTGTGTGTGTGTGTGTGTGTTTAGTGGTAGTAGTGATGATAATAGTAGTTAAGTAGTGGTAGTAGTAGTAGTAGTAGTAGTAGTAGTAGTAGTAGTAGTAGTAGTAGTAGTAGTAGTAGTAGTAGTAGTAGTAGTAGTAGTAGTAGTAGTAGTAGTAGTAGTAGTAGTAGTAGTAGTAACCAAATAAAAAAAAATCAACAAAAAAATTACCAGGAAAATCCGGACACACCTTGGCACTCTCCTCCTCCTCCTCCTCCTCCTCCTCCTCCTCCTCCTCCTCCTCCTTCTCCTCCTCCTCCCTTTAAGGCTAACTCCACCTCACCTCCATCAGCCATGTGCCTCCTCCTCCTCCTCCTTAGCTTACTCGGTTGCTTAATCTGGGTAGGCAGTCAGATGGCCTTCTCCCCCCCTCCCCCACTTCTCCTCCCCCCTCCCCCACATCTCCCCCCCTCCCTCCTGTCCTTCGCTGGGGTGGTATAAGGTGAAGGAGAGAGAGAGAGAGAGAGAGAGAGAGAGAGAGAGAGAGAGAGAGAGAGAGAGAGAGAGAGAGAGAGAGAGAGAGAGAGAGAGAGAGAGAGAGAGAGAGAGAGAGAGAGAGAGAGAGAGAGAAAAGGGGGGGGGATAGACTACTGTGCAAATGAAACAATAACAACCGCTACCACTACTACTACTACTACTACTATACTACTACTACTACTACTACTACTACTACTACTACTAATAATAATAATAATAATAATAATAATACCACTACTACTACTGCTACTACTACTACTACTACTTGTACTACAGCAACAATAAAAACAACAACCATTACTAACAACAACAACAACAACAACAACACTACCACATCAACAACCCCCCCTGGTCGCGCCACAAGTCCACACCTGATGAATTCTACGGCTCCATCGCGGGGCAGGATTGAAGTGATAAGGCTCAGGTGTGGCCCCGCTGTGATTGTTGTCGTTGTTGTTGCTGTTGCTGTTGTTGTGGTGGTGGTGGTGATTATTTTTATTATTATTACAAGTAGTAGTAGTAGTGAAGTAGTAGTAGTAGTAGTAGATAAGAATCCCCGCGAACCATAATGTTCGTAGACGACCTCGTGAGTTGTGGGGAAAACCGTGAAGTGGAGACAGCTGGAGAGATGGATATACGCCTTTTTTTTTTTTTTTACAACAAAGGAGGCAGCTCAAGGGCACACAAAAAAAGAAAACAATAATAAAAAAAAGCCCGCTAGTCGCTGCTCCTAAAAAAAGAAACAAAAGAGGTGTCCAAAAGCAAGGTCAAATTCGGGAGAAGAGATGTCCTGATGTCTTGGAAAGAAGAGGATTGAAAGTGAGCAGGACCAAGACGGAGCACCTGGGTCTTAACGGAGACGGGGAGACAATGTGGCTACAAGGTGTGGAAATAGCAAAGGTTGACGAATTTATAGGTGCTTGGGTTCCACGGTACAGAGTAATGGAGATTGTGCCAGAGAGGTTAAGAAGAGGGTGCAGGGTGGAGGAAGGTGACAGGAGTCTTATGTGACAGAAAGGTTTCTACTAAACAAAAGGGAAGATCTACAACGTGTAGTGAGGCCAGCATGCTGTGCGGTATGGAAACAGTACCACTAACAAAAAAGACGAGGCGGAGTTGTAAGTAGCGGAATTGAAAATGTTAATTTCTTGGGATTGACGAGGATGGACAAGTGTAGAAGTGGTAGTAGTAGTAGTAGTAGTAGTAGTAGTAGTAGTAGTAGTAGTAGTAATAGTAGTAGTAATAATAGTAGTAGTAATAGTAGTAGTAGTAGTAGTATGAAACGATCTAAAATGCTAGTTTGAAAAATTATATTCATTATTTTAATAAACAGATAAAATCATGAAGTTTTATTTATAAGTTTCTTTGCTGTCCTTCATAGTACCTATATCAAAGCCCTACAAAATTCACCGATGTTAATGATGACAGTTTAGACAGATTAATTGACATAAATTAACCATTCTCAGACCTATAGAAATTCACAACTATGGAAAGTCACAGAGTTATGGGAATTCGAGCCGAGTAATCATAAACTTTCTACGATTCCCAGACGCATTTCGGCTCACAAATATTTCTTAAAGCCAGTGGAGGTGAAATCGTTTCTCATGAGTGTTTCTTCACATTCCTGGCAGAGAAGCTTCGTCAGACTATCACTAGGCACATGGAACTACCAGTGAAAATACCAACAACAACCTCTACGAAAGCCTTGCCAAGCGTAGGGTGTGTAACCCCGAAAATTTCCGGTTGCTCCAACCTTCCTGCTCCAACCTGATCGCCCCCCCCCTAACCCACCCACACACACACATGCATCCTAACACGGACACACGACAGACGAGCGACACATTAATCGTTCCTTTATTTCCCAGGTAAGATGACTCCCGGCGCACGTGTAACTGCCATCAACACCAGGAAATGCTGCGCCGCTCCCCCCCGCCCACCGTTGCCGCCGATGAAGCTGCCTGCCGACTTCCTGACGCCTCGCCCTGGGCAATTTCTCGTTTTACTTATATGGTTGAAAAGGAGTATATGCATTAGGTTCTTTTACTTACATACGTGAAGAAGTGAGGTCGTTTTACTTATATGGTTGAAAAGGAGTATATGCATTAGGTTCTTTTACTTACATACGTGAAGAAGTGAGGTCGTTTTACTTATATGGTTGAAAAGGAGTATATGCAGCACGTTCTTTTACTTACATACGTGAAGAAGTGAGGTTAAAAAGTATATCACGTTCTCGAGGTATTGAATGAAGGGATAGAGATGGATGAAGTACATGTTAATTTTCTTTCTGCTTCATTTTTTACGTTCTTCTTTCCCATTCTCCCTTCCTTTTTGACGTAGCCTTTCAATATATTTCAAGAGGACAGTATATAGACACCTCTCCATAAATAGATAGATACATACATACACACATACGAAGGGTATCAGGACACCTCTCCTCCCGAAATTGACCCCTCTTTCGGCCACCTCCTTGCTTTCTGTTTAGGAGCAGCGAGTAGCGGGCTTTTTTTATTATTGTTTCCTTTTTTTGTGCCCTTGAGCTGTCTCCTTTGTTGTGAAAAAAAAGAACACAGTAATATCTCAATTTATTTCTCCCTTTTTTTCCAAACTCGCTTCTGCTTAAACGTAACTTGTATGAGAAAGAAAGTGTTTATTTAGTGTGTTTTCTATAATGAGTTTTTTTTTCATGTTTTAAGTTGTTCGAAGCAATTGTTGTCGTTCTTGTTATTATTACTTTTATTATCACTATTTCTGCCTCCAAGCGATTATTTCCTACAAAACAATAATTAATCCACACACACACACACACACACACACACACACACACACACACACACACACACACTAAAATATACAGGAAGAATAGAAGAGAAAAGGACAAGGAAGAGAATTATATATTTGTTTCATTTTTTACGTTCTTCTCTCCCATTCTTCCTTCCTTTTTAACGTAGCCTTTCCATATAATTAAAGACGAGAGTATCAAGACACCTCTCCTCCCGAAATTGACCTCTATTTTGCTCACTCATCTATACGCTCTTTTAAACGGGCAGTGGTTAGTGGACTTTTTTCTATTTTTTGCCCTTGAGTTGCTTCCTTTACTGTTCACACACAAAAAAAATCCTTGGTCAGTTCCAAAGCAATTATATAAAAAAAAGCGTTTCACCTCTGCTTCACTTTTTTTTGTCCCCATTCACTTCCTTCTTATTCAACGCAGCGATAAAAAAAAAAACTTTCCCTCACAACAACAACAACAATAGGAAACACAAACGCAAAACAAAAACAAAACAAAGGAAAAAAAAAAGAGGAGGAAGAGCGTCTTATCTTCGTTCCAAATTTCCCCCGACCGATCCTGTTACCTTTTTTTCCCAGTTTCTCCCCTCCTTCCCGTGTGTGTGTGTGTGTGTGTGTGTGTGTGTGTGTGTGACAATAAAGACGGAAAACAAACTCTGTGTTCATAAATATTTCATGAGTTCCTTTGTGTTGCTTGTTTGTCGAGACACGCCTTCGGACAGGTGAGCTCCGGCAGGTGAGAAGGAAGGAAGATTAGCGGAGATAAGAGTGGAAGAAAAGGTGGAAGAAGAGAAGAAAGGAAGAGGCGAAGAATAAAGCATAAAAGGATGATATAGAAATAAGAAAAAAATGGATAAAAAAACAAAAAAGATGAAAATTAAGGAAAATTGGTGGAGATAAGGTGGAAGAAGAGAGGAAAGGAAAAGGGCAAGAAAAAAGGCATAAAAGGATGATATGGAAATAAGATGAAAAAATGAATAGAAAGAAAACAAAAAAAAATGAAAAGGAAGGAAAATAAGTGGAGATAAGAGTGGAAGATAAGGTGGAAGAAGAGAAGAAAGGAAGAGGGGAAGAATAAAGCATAAAAGGATGATATGGAAATAAGAAAAAAGTGGATACAAGGAAAAAAAAAAGATGAAAAGGAAGGAAGATAAGTGGAGATAAGAGTGGAAGATAAGGTGGAAGAAGAGAAGAAAGGAAGAGGGGAAGAATAAAGCATAAAAGGATGATATGGATACGTGGAAAACAAAACAAAAAGATGAAAAGGAAGGAAGATAAGTGGAGATAAGAGTGGAAGATAAGGTGGAAGAAGACAGGAAAGGAAGAGGGTAAGAAAAAAAACATGAAAGGATGATAGGGAAGAAAAAAAGAATGGTACAAGGAAAACAACACAAAAAGATGAAAAGGAAGGAAAATTTGTGGAGATAAGAGTGGAAGATAAGGTGGAAGAAGAGAAGAAAGGAAGAGGGGAAGAAAAAAACATGAAAAGATGATATGGAAGAAAGAAAGAATGGATACAAGGAAAACAAAAAAAAAGATGAAAAGGAAGGAAAATTGGTGGATATAAGAACGGAAGATAAGGTGGAAGAAGAGAAGAAAGGAAGAGGGGAAAAGTAAAGCATAAAAGGATGATAGGGAAATAATAAACAAATGGATACAAGGAAAACAAAAAAAGATGAAAAGGAAGGAAAATAAGTGAAGATAAGAGTGGAAGATAAGGTGGAAGAAGAGAAGAAAGGAAAAGGGGAAAAATAAAGCATAAAAGGACAATATGGAAAATAAAAAAAAAGGAATACAAGCAAAACATAAGAAGATGAAAAAGAAGGAAGATAAGTGGAGATAAGAGTGGAAGATAAGATGGAAGAAGAGAGGAAAGGAAGAGGGGAAGAAAAAAAACATGAGAATGATGTGGAAGAGAGAAAAAATGGATAGAAAGAAAACAAAAAGATGAAAAGGAAGGAAGATTAGTGGAGATAAGAGTGGAAGATAAGGTGGAAGAAGAGAAGAAAGGAACAGGGGAAGAAAAAAACAGAAAAGGATGATGTGGAAGAAAGAAAAAATGGATAGAAAGAAAACAAAAAGATGAAAAGGAAGGAAGATTAGTGGAGATAAGAGTGGAAGATAAGGTGGAAGAAGAGAAGAAAGGAACAGGGGAAGAAAAAACAGAAAAGGATGATGTGGAAGAAAGAAAAAATGAATACAAGGAAAATGAAAAAGAAAGGAAGGTAAGAAAGAAAGAGGAGGTAAGGAAGACAGAAGGAAGACAAAGATGGAAGAAGCAAGACTCAGAAGAAAGGAAGAAAGGAAGGGAAAATGAAACTAAGATATGGGAGAAGGAAGAAAGGAAGGGAGACACGGAAAACAGAGAAGAAAGGAAGGCAAGGAAGAAAAGGAAAGGAAAAGAAAATGAAGATAAAGAAGAAAGTAAGGAGAAAATGGATATGGAAGAAAAGATGATTGGAAAGAAGAGAGGAAAACAAAGATAGAGAGATGAAAGATGGAAGGTAGGAGGATAGGAATAGAAGAAGAAAAGAAATAGAAAGTAGAAGTAGAGAAAGAAAGGAAAAATAAGAAATGAAAGGCAGATACAAAAGAAGGGAAGAAGACAAAGAAAACAAAAAGGAAGAAAGGACGATAAAAGGAAGATAAGGATGGAAGAAAGGAGGGAAGGGAGAAAGAAAAAACAAGGAAGAAAGAGAGGTAGGGAAGAAAAAAGGAAGACAAAAGAAGTAAGGAAGAAAGGAAGGAAGGGAGAGAAGAAAAACAAGGAATATAGGTAGGGAAGAAAAAGGAAGGAAGACAAAAGAAGTAAGGAAGAAAGGAAGGAAGGGAGAGAAGAAAAACAAGGAATATAGGTAGGGAAGAAAAAGGAAGGAAGACATAAAGAAGTAAGGAAGAAAGGAAGGAAGGGAGAGAAGAACAAGAAAGAGAGGTAGGGAAGAAAAAGAAGGAAGACAAAAGAAGTAAGGAAGAAAGGAAGGAAGGGAGAGAAGAAAAACAAGGAATATAGGTAGGGAAGAAAAAGAAGGAAGATAAAAGAAATAAGGAAGAAAGGAAGGAAGGGAGAGAAGAACAAGAAAGAGAGGTAGGGAAGAAAAAGAAGGAAGACAAAAGAAGTAAGGAAGAAAGGAAGGAAGGGAGAGAAGAAAAACAAGGAATATAGGTAGGGAAGAAAAAGGAAGGAAGACATAAAGAAGTAAGGAAGAAAGGAAGGAAAGAGTAAAAAAATGAGAGAAAGGAAAGAAAGGGAAGGAAAAAAACAAGGATATGGGATTAAGGAAAGAAGGAAAACAAAGAAAAACAAGGAAGAAAGGAAGGTAAGGAAGAAAAAAAAGACAAAACATAAGATGAGGATGGACGAAGCAAGACCAAAAAAAGGGAAGAAAGTAATAATAAGGAAAGTTGAGGAAAATTATATGAAAGGCAAATATGGAAGAAGGAAAGAAGGAAGAGGATAACAGGAGGTAAGAATAAAGAGAGGAGAAAGATAAAGAGAGAGAAAGGGATAAAGAAGAAATGGAGATGACGAGGGTGAAGGAAAAATGTTGAGAGTGGAAGAGAAAGAGAGGGAAGAGAGGATAAGAGGAAGAGGAGGAGGAGGAGGAAGAGGATTAAGAGGAAAAAATGATAAGACAATAAGAGGTGAGGAGAAGGGAGGGGAAGAGAGAAGCAGAGTAGAAGAGAATAAAGAAAGAGAAGAGGAAAGGAAAAAGAAAAGACAAAGGAGGAAAAACAAAGAAGAAAAGGAGGAGAAGAAGACAAAGAAGAAAGGTAAACAGGAGGAAGACAAGATAATGTTAAAAATAAAGAAAAAAACAAGAAATGAGTCTTTTTTACGAGAGAGAGAGAGAGAGAGAGAGAGAGAGAGAGAGAGAGAGAGAGAGAGAGAGAGAGAGAGAGAGAGAGAGAAAGGGTTAATTAATACAGTTACTATCCCTCAAATTGGTGTTGCATCCTCTACTCTTTCTTTCCCATCGCTACAGAGGATTCGATTCCACTTCGGGAGGGAGAGAGCGCGGGAATTAAAGGGATTCGGAACTCATACAAATGGGAGTTCAAACCTTTTAATAGATGGACTGAAGATTACTGAAGCGAGAGTATAGATGACGGAATATGAAGCTTTGGGAGTGGGCGAGTGAGTGAGTGAGTGTAAGGGAGGGAGGGAGTGAGTGAGTGAATGAGTGTAAGGGAGTGAGTGAGTGAGTGAGTGAGTGAATGATTAAGTGAGTGAGTGAGTATGAGGAAGGGAGGAAGGGAGCGTGGGAGGAAGGGAGGGAGAATGAGAGAGGACGGGAGAGAATGAGAGAAGGAATGAGAGAAGTGAATGAGGGAGGGAAGGAAGGAAGAAGGGAATGTGAGGGAGAAAGGGAGAGAGGAGGGAAGGGAGGAAGATAGAGAAAGGGAGGAAAGGGAGGATAGAGATAGGTAAAGAGAAAGAAGGTGAGAGATAAATGAGAAACAAGTGTAGCAAATGGAGGTAAAGGAAAAGGAGGAGGAGGAGAACAGGAAGAGAGAGAAGAAAAAACAGGTAAAGAAAGAAGAAAGCGACAAAGAGAAAGAAATGAAGACAAGGTGAGAGAGAGAGAGAGAGAGAGAGAGAGAGAGAGAGAGAGAGAGAGAGAGAGAGAGAGAGAGAGAGAGAGAGAGAGAGAGAGAGAGAGAGAGAGAGAGAGAGAGAGAGAGAGAGAGAGAGAGAGAGAGAGAGAGAGAGAGAGAGAGAGAGACGAACGGATTTACATGAAGCAGAAAATAAAAAAAAAGTTATCAAAGTTTCAGAATAAAAAAAGAAAAAAAATAGGATAGCGATGGAAGGGATGAGACAGGTGCAGTGTAGCTCCTCCTCCTCCTCCTCCTCCTCCTCCTCTTCGTGGGACTGTTTGGGTGAAAGACGAAGAAAAGGAATAAAATACGGTAAAATGAGGAGAAGAAAAGGATGAAAAAGAATACGGAAGAGGAGAGATGATGAAAAGTAAAAAAAAAAAGAAACTGAAAAGGAGGAAAGAAAAGGAGGAGGAGAAAAAAGAAGACGGAAGAAGAGGATAAAAGGATGTAAGAATAAAGAGGAGGAGAAAGCTAAAGAGAAAGGAAGGGATAAAGAAGCGATGCAGATGACGAGGGTGAAGGAAAAATGTTGAGAGTGGAAGAGAAAGAGAGGGAAGAGAGGATAAGAGGAAGAAGAGGAGGAAGGGGAGGTAGAGGATTAAGAGGAAAAAATTATAAGACAATAAGAGGTGAGGGGAAGGAAGGGGAAGAGAGAACCAGAGTAGAAGAGGATAAAGGAAGAAAAGAGGAATAAGAAAATAAAAAGTAGGAAAACTGAAGACAAGGTTAAATAGGAAAATAGGAAGAAAGAGGAATAAGAGGAAAGAAATGTAGGAGAGAAGGAGGAAAAAACTTATACGGGGCTAGATGGAGAGATAAGAGACGGTAGAAAGAGAATGAAGAAGAGGAGAGAGAAAGCTCATAGGCAATGGAAGAAAGAAGTAATTGAGATGAGGAAGATAAGAGGAAAGGAGGAGGAAGAGGGGAGGAAGTGAGAAAGTGTTTGGAGGAGATGGAAGGAGGAGGTAAAATGAGATGAGATAAAAAGATGGAAGAGGAAAGGTGAAAGAAAAGCAGATGAAAGGGAAAAGTAACAGATGAGAGGTAGATGAGAGAAGAAGAGAATGAAGAAGAGGGGGTGGGAAAGGTAGGAGAGGAGAAATCTATCAACTCTGTTAGTCTATCAACCTATCTATTTACTTACCTGCATATATATTTACCTAGCGAAGTCTGTATCCCACACACACACACACACACACACACACACACACACACACACACACACACACACACACACATCAGCACAAACAGTTACCTACCTACCAACCTTATCTTACCTTACCTTACCTCCTCTTTACCCTCCTCTCTCCCTTCCCCAAACTCCCCATGACACACACACACACACACACACACACACACACACACACACACACACACACACACACACACACCGGCACAAAGTTACCTACCTATCTACCATACCGTACCTTACCTTATCTTACCTTACCTTACCTTACCTTACCTTACCTCCTCTTTACCCTCCTCTCTCCCTTCCCCAAGCTTCCAATGACACACACACACACACACACACACACACACACACACACACACACACACACACACACACACACACGCACACACACACACACACCAGCACACACAGTTACCTACCTACCTTACCTTACCTTACCTTACCTTACCTTACCTTTCCTACCCTCTCTCCATTCCCCAAGCTTCCCATGACACAGACACACACACACACACACACACACACACCCGCCCCCCCCCCCCCAACGCACACACAATCCCCCCTCCCCCCTCCCCGCCCCCCTCCCCCCAAACACAAGCCATCTCGACATTCATTCACTTATACGCGGGAATGTGGCATCGACTTCCATCTCCCCTACGCATCATTTATTCAAGTTAAGCGGCGCCACTTTGAATAATCCCTCCGCCTTGACGCGCCCCGGGAAAAGTGCGAAGTGTGTGCGTTTGTGTGTGCGTGTGTGTGTGTGTGTGTGTGTGTGTGTGTGTGTGTGTGTGTGTGTGTGTCAGAGGGGCTTAGGTTGTGAAGAAAGGCGGGAGGGTGAGGGTGTTGGGATGCTGACACACACACACACACACACACACACACACACACACACACACACACACACACACACACGAAATCTGCTTAAAATGATCCTCTCTTCTCTCTTGTCTCTCTATCTCTCTCCCGCTCTTCCTCCTCCCTCTCCCTCCCTCCCTCTCCCTCTCCCTCCCTACCTCCCTCCCTCTCCCTCTCCCTCCTTCCTTCCACCTTCTTGTCTCGTCGTACGGATTCCACCTCTTAATCACATGCTAATCCATTCGATACGAGACCTGCTACTGCTTCTTCTACTACTACTACTACTACTACTACTGCTGATGCTGCTTTTACTGTTCCTATCCCCATTCTCTACTTTTATCATTCTTCTCCTCCTTCTCCATTTCCTCTTTGATCAGGGTAAAGAAGGTGACAAGAATAAATAGGAAGAAAAAATACTATCAAAAAGACTTCTATATATCTTTCACTTTGCTTTACTACCACCACCACCACTACTACTACTACTACTACTACTACTACTACTCTTACTACTACTTGTCTTCACCTTCCACTACTAATAAAAATAAATAAAAATAGATAGATGAAAATATGCAAAGTTACCTGAGTATAGAAATGCGATGTATAAACAAAATAATAAAATAACAATCAATAAAAAAAAAATAGTAGGTATTGTAGAAGTAAAAATGTTGACATACTTGACAGGGAAAAAAATATATAACGATGCAAGAAGAAAAATAAAAGAAAGCAATGCATGAAAGAAAGAATACATGAATGAATGAATGGTTGGATGAATAAATAAATACATAAATATAAATAAAACAAACAAACAAACAAAAAAACAGAATAAACGCATTCACACCTGCATGGAAAAAGTCAGGTATGCAACTATTCCGGAAACACACCTGTCAAAACACACACACACACACACACACACACACACACACACACACACACACACACACTTGCTCCCCCTCCTCCTTCCTCCCCAAGTACTCCTATTCCCCCTTCTGTACACCCACCCTTGCCCCCCATCTCCCTCCTCCCCCCCTCTCCCTTCCCCCTCCTCCCCACCTCCCCCTTCACTATAAATATTAAAAGTGACGCCCCCCTCGCCCCCCCGCCCTCCCTAACGGATGCATGACAGGAATTGCTGCAGGAAAGGAAGAATCCGAGACAGAAATTTCAACGCGGTACCATGACGGCGAGGCGAGGAAAAAAAAAGAAAAAAGATAAAAAAGGAGCTAAAAGTGTTGGAAGCGAGACCTAAAACGGAGAATGAAGTAAAAAAAAGTATGTAGGATTTATTTATTTATTTTTTTACTTTTAACTATTTTCCTGTGTATTTTTTTCTCTATATTTTTGGACCATAAGTACAAGAAAAAACGGTTGACTTAGAAGTAAAATAAAGAATGTTGGAGGCGAGTCCTAAAACAGGGAATGAAGTGTAAAGGTATGTAGGATTTTTTTCTTTACCTTTGACTATTTTCCTGAGTATTGTTTTCTTCTTTCTTTTTTTTTTTACTATAAGTTACAAGAAAAAAAACGGTTGAGACTTAAAAAAAATAAAAGTGTTGGAAGCGAAACCTAAAACAGGGAATGAAGTATAAAAGTAATTAGGATTTAGTTTTTTTTTTTACTTTAAACTATTTTTCGAAGTGTTTTTTTATAGACCATAAGTACAAGAATGATAAAAAAAACGGTTGAGGCTTGAAAAAAAAATGTTGGAAGAGAGATCAAAAACAGAATGAAGCAAAAGAGTAAGATATATATTTTTTTTTTTTAGCGTAACAGTATTTCTATTTTTTTCGTCGACCTGAAGTGCAAGAAAAAAAATGAAAGAAAAATAACCGGACGACCTTAAAGAAAAAAAAGAAAATGAAAAAAAAAAGGATTGTTGGACGCGATCTACAATAGAGAACGAAATATAGAAATGTGTACGATTTTTTTTTTTTGGGGGGGGGGGACCTGAAGTGCAAGAAAAAGAAAAGAAAAAAAAACGGACAACCTCAGACAAAAAAGAACATGAAAAAGAAAAAAAGGGATTGTTGGACGCGATCTTCAATAGAAAACGAAATATAGAAATGAGTAGGTTTTTTTTTTTTTCTGTTGTTGTTTCTGAGGACCTGAAGTACAAGAAAAAAAAAAGAAATAAAAAAACAGGACGACTTTAAAGAAAAAAAAGAAAATGAAAATGAAAAAAAAAGGGATTGTTGGACGTGATCTACAATAGAGAACAAAATACACAAATGAGTACGATTGTTTTATTTTGTTGTTGTTGTTTGGAGGACCTGAAGTACAAGAACCAAAAAAAAAAAAAAAGACTACCGAACGAGACCTTAAAAAAAAGACAAAAAGAAAAGTTAAAAGCGACCTAAAACAAATATACAAGTGAGTTGGATTTTTTTAAGATTAAACTATTTTCTTTAGGCATTTTTTTGTGTGTGGATCTAAAAAAATAAAATAAATAAAATAGAAGGATCAGCATTAGTTTTGAAGCCATTTATTTATCAACCTTAAAAACAAAAATGTGCAAATTATCATCATTATCGTTATTATTACTATTGTTATATTTACGTCTTTATTCGTTTTATTTTTATGTGTGTACGTTATCTAATTATTTCGTATTTTCATATGGCTATATACATTTATTGATGTGTGTGTGTGTGTGTGTGTGTGTGTGTGTGTGTGTGTGTGTGTGTGTTACTGAAATAAAACATCCATACAGGTCTAACAAACACTATATATCTAACCAATCAGCATATCTAGCAGGCAGGTGTGTTGGAGGAGGAGGAGGAAACATGATAACATGGAATAACAGGCAACAGAAAGCCTATTGGCTCATAAGAGGTTCCCTGCTGTAGAGCCGTGATCTGCCTGACAGTCGCTTGGTGCCCGCAGAGCAGTTCAAGGCATTTCGGTGCGTATTTTCAGTTTACTCCTGTTGTCACGAAGTGACGATCGATGCGATTTTTGAATGAGTTGATGGTTTCCGCACTTACTACTTCAGCAGGGAGGTCGTTCCAATGGCGTATGACTCGGTTAGAGAAGAAACTCCTACCAATGTCTGTGTTGCATCGCTTCGCTTGAATGGGCAGGCCGTTGTTTCTAGTTCTTGAGTTGGTCTGAAGCTCAAAGAGTTTGGAGTGGTCGACGTTACTGAAGTTCTTTAGGTACTTGAAGACCTGAATCATATCCCCTCGGAGTCGTCTCTTTTCCAGCGCGAAGAGGTTAAGTCGCCTGAGTCGTTCTTCATACGGCAGGGCTCTCAAGGGTGGAACCATCTTTGTAGTGCGTTGCTGGATTCTTTCTAATAGCTCAATGTCTTTTCTGTAATTAGGGGACAAGAATAGGATAACATTACTTCCGGAGTCTTGTACTCGAAGTTTCTTGATATAAACCCGACAATAGTGTTGGCTTTGTTATATGCTTTTTTACAGTGTTTTGCGTGTTTTAGGTCACTGCTGATAGTGACTCCAAGATCAGATTTCTCCTGCACCACCTGCAGAGGATTCCCACGCATGCTGTGTGTATGGTTACTGGAGGAGGAGTAGGAGGAGGAGGAGGGGGATTCACCAAGTAAAACAAAAATAAACAACAAAAAAATGACAAACCCAAGACATGGGAGAAAACAAAGCAAAAAGAATTACGAGAAGTAAGAGTTGCAAATGGCGGACTACTAGGAGGAAGAAGAAGAGGAGGAGGAGGAGGAGGAGGAGGAGAAAGAATAGAAGATGATAAAATGAATAAAATACGTAAATTGTAAACATAATGGTGTAGAAAGAAAGGAGAAAGAACAAATTTGGAAGGAAGGAAGGAAGGAGGGAAAAGAAATTAGATTAGGAGGAGGAGGAAGAACCGCTTTATGGTGTTTTGCTGTTGACCGCTGGCTGCTAAATTGACTCTTATAAGACAACGGTAATTCAATTCTCTCTCTCTCTCTCGTACCCATGCCCACACACCTTTTTCTCTCTCTTCCTCACGTTTATCATTATCATATCATCTTTATTATCATCGTCATCATCATCATTATTGTTGTTATTGTCGTCATTACCTCTCTCTCTCTCTCTCTCGTACCCATCCCCACACACCTTTCTCTCTCTCCCTCACGTCCATCATTATCACATTATCATTTTTATCATTACTATTATCATCCCCATTATCATCATCATCATTATTGTTGTTGTTATTATCGTCATTACCTGGTCCTGGCTGTGCATGTGCGGGTCACTGAATATTTCCTTCCCCTTCTTAATTAAACTCATTAGCATCGCCGTCCATAACCTGGCAATTAAAACAATAACCGCCTAATTAAAAGACATTTTTCGCAAAGCCTTGTAAATATCGGATCTTTGGCGCTAATTGGCAACGGTGAGATACTTTTATGCTGTTGTTTTGGCGTTGGTAATACTGCCGATTATTATTATTATTATTACTGCTACTATTACTATTATTATTATTATTATCATTATTATTGTAGTCATCGTTGGTAGCGGTACTTGAGGTGGTGGTGGTGGTGGTGGTAGTAGTAGTAGTAGTAGTAGAAGAAGCAATACCCACATTTTCTCATTACCTTCACCCAAATGTTAGGCAGAAAAAAATAAAAAATAAATAGAAGAGAAAAGGGTGCAGAAGATAAACAAACAAAAGAAAAGGGAAGATAAATAATAAAGGAAGAGGAAATAAAAGAAACAATAGAAGAAAGAGGAGATCAGAAACTTGGAGAAGGGAAGGAATGTGAAAGAAGGGAAGAAAGAGAAGAGAAAGGGAACAGGAAGAGGGAAAGGTGAAGGGTTAGGAGGAAGAGGAAATGAGGTAAAAGAGGAGGAGGAGGAGGAAGAGGAGGAGGAGGAGGAGGATTGATGGACTGACAGAAGACGAATAAGAAAAAAAATGAAAATGTGGGAGGAAAAATATGATGATGATGATGATGATGATGATGATGATGATGATGACGATGATGATGATGAAAACGAAGAAAAAGGAAAAAAAAAGAAAAAAATATATATATAAAAATAAAAGAAAAGAAAAAAAACAGAAAACCCCAACCATCATTTCTTAATATTTTTGGTGTTCTCGTTAATTAGATCAAAATTAGGTTATTATTAGAAACACACACACACACACACACACACACACACACACACACACACACACACACACACACATTATTAGCAGTCTAGATATACGAGATTGAACCACACACACACACACACACACACACACACACACACACACACACACACACACACACACACACACACACAGACTAATATCTCTAATCAGTTTCGCAATGAGTCGCTGATTACCAAATAATATCATTGGCTGGAGGAGGAGGAGGAGGAGGAGGAGGAGGAGGAGGAGGAGAGAAATGAGCTTCCTTCACTATATTTCCTTTTAAAATCTTTCTTTATTAAACTGGAAATAGAAAAAAAAAGATAAATATAAAAACAGAAATCAGAGAAGAAAGAGATGAAGTAAATTTTGGGGTAAAGAATGATTTAAAAAAAGAGAATGAAAAGAACAGAAGAAAAAGGAAAAGATGATGATAAATGAAAACCAGAGGAAAGACAGCAAAGAAAAATCACGAAAAAGAATAAAGAAAAGGGGAAGAAAAGTGTAAGAAGCAAAGAAAAGAAAGAGGAAAGAATAAACGACAAAGTGAGGAAATAAATTAATAAAGGAAAGAGAAGATAAAGAGGAGAGAGTAAAGAACAAAGAGAGAGAGGGGAAAGCAGTAACGGAAAAGGAAGAGAAAATGAGAAGTGAGGAATAAATTGCGGAAAAAGGCGAAGAAAGGAAAAGAAAGAAGAAAAAGAAGTAAATCAAAACCAAACGACGAAGGGGAAAAATAAAGAACGAATTTTGGAAAGAAAACAAGAAGAAAAAATAATGGAAAAAATAATAGGAAGAAAGGAAGAATATAGAAAACAAAGAATAGAAAGAAGATAAAGGGGAATAGAAAGAACAGAAAGCGAAAACAGCGATATAAATGGAAAGAAGAAGAGGATAAAGGGGATGAAGGAGAGAGAAAAAGGGGAGGACACGAATGAATGGAGAGGAAAAATGATAGAGACAGATGGAGGGAGGAAGGATAAAGGGATAAGAGAGAGAGAGAGAGAGAGAGAGAGAGAGAGAGAGAGAGAGAGAGAGAGAGAGAGAGAGAGAGAGAGAGAGAGAGAGAGAGAGAGAGAGAGAGAGAGAGAGAGAGAGAGAGAGAGAGAGAGAGAGAGAGAGAGAGAGAGAGAGGAGAGAGAGAGAGAGAGAGAGAGAGAGAGAGAGAGAGAGAGAGAGATGGAGAGGAGAGAGAGAGAGAGAAGAGAGAGAGAGAGAGAGAGAGAGAGATAAAGGAAAAGGAAAGGGAAGAATGGTAAAAGGAAGAAGGGAGGGAAGGTAGAAGAAGATAGGAGAACAGGTGGGAGAGGAGAGAAGTGAATAAAACAAAGGACAGAAAAGAAGATGAAGAACAAAATAAAAAAAAAAGAGGAAAGGCGGGATAGGAGGAAAGAAGTTGAAGAAGGAAGAGAAGGATGGATGAATATACAGAGGAAGGGAGTGGAGGAATGAGTGGAGGGAAGTGCCAAGGAGTGGGTGGAGGAATGGGAGAAGGAAGGGAGAGAAGAATATCAATGTGGAGGAGGAGGAGGAGGAGGAGGAGGAGGAGGAGGAGGAGTGCTTGGGTGAGAGAATTCTAGTGTCTAAAAATGAATAAGACAACAATCACCATCACCACCATCATCATCATCACCACCATCACCATCACCATCGTCGCCATCACCATCATCATCACCACCATCACCATCACCATCACCACCACCACATACACAAACACCTTCACCATCAACACTAACTTTCTCATCACCACTACAACCATTACCATCATCATCACCACCACCATCACCACCATGACAACAAGCATACACACAATCACCACCATAACCACCATCATCACCACCACTACTAACACCATCATCACTATTCCTTTCACCAGCAACACCATTATCATCACCACCACCACCATCATTATCAAGGCAACACCATCACCACCAACAACAACAACAACAGCAATGACAACAACAACATTACCAAAACTCTAATTATCTTCATTTTGCTTTCTTCTTTTTTCTTCTTCTTCCTCTTCTGCAGCTTCTTGTTCTTTTTCTTCTTTTTCTTCATCGTCGTCGCCTTCTTCTTCCTCTTCCACGCAAAACAATTCCTGTACCACTCTGTACCATCTGCTTTCCTCCTCCTCCTCTTCCTCTTTCCTCTTCTTCTCCTCCTCACTTCCTTCTTTCTTGCATATTGAGTTCCTTTATTTTTCTTTTTTTCTTTTTTCTTCATGTTTTGTGTCTTCCAAGTTTTCTCTTCTATTTTGCCTATTTTTAGTTTCCTTGTTATTCGTTTTTGTTCTAATTTTCTGTAACTTTCCGCTTCCTCTATGACCTATTTTTCCCCCCTCTGCTTCTTTCCATCATTTTTATTTCTCTAATCTTATTTCTACCAAACCTATTTCTCCACTATAATATTTTTTTTAACACAGTTCCACCATATCTATTTCTACCAATTATTTTTTCCCTTTTTTATAGTTAGTTTCTAGAATGATACAAAAAAACTGTCATTATAAACTTAAACACATACGTCCTAATGTCACTCCTCCTCCTCCTCCTCCTCCTTCTTCGTTTCTTATTATTTTCGTATGTCCTTCGTTTGTATCCTTCCTCCTATTCTTTCCTATTTTTCTTTCCTTCTAAAAACGAGTTGGAGGAGGAGGAGGAGGAGGAGGAGGAGGAGGAAGAGGGGGAGGCGGAGAAAAAGTAAAGGAACAAAAATATACCAAAGAAAATGGAGATAACAACACAACAAATAAGAATAACTAATAAGAGAGAGAGAGAGAGAGAGAGAGAGAGAGAGAGAGAGAGAGAGAGAGAGAGAGAGAGAGAGAGAGAGAGAGAGAGAGCGAGAGAGAGAGAGAGAGAGAGAGAGAGAGAGAGAGAGAGAGAGAGAGAGAGAGAGAGAGAGAGAGAGAGAGAGAGAGAGAGAGAGAGAGAGAGAGAGAGAGAGAGAGAGAGAGAGAGAGAGAGAGAGAGAGAGAGAGAGAGAGAGAGAGAGAGAGAGAAGAGAGAGAGAGAGAGAGAGAGAGAGAGAGAGAGAGAGAGAGAGAGAGAGAGAGAGAGAGAGAGAGAGAGAGAGAGAGAGAGAGATAACATGATGAATAGCAAGTAGAAGGAATGTGCGAATGAATAATAAGGCAGAAAGATAATGAAGAAGAAGAAGAAGAAGAAGAAGAAGAAGAAGAAGAAGAAGAAGAAGAAGAAGAAGAAGAAGAAGAAGAAGAAGAAGAAGAAGAAGATGATGATGATGATGATGATGATGAAGAAAAGATGATGATGATGATAGAGAAGAAAAAGAAGAAAAGAAAAAGAAGAAGTAGAAAAGGAGAAGAAAAAGATGGTGATGATGATGATGAAGAAAAGGAAAAAAAGGAGGAGGAGAAAAAGAAGTCAGACAAAAATTGAAATTAAGAAGCAAAAAAAATAATAATAAATATCAAACTTCCCACAAAAGGTTTATAGAAGGAAAGAAAATAATGATGATGATGATGATGAAAGAGGAGGAAAAAGAAAAAAGAAGAAAAAGAAGAAGACGAAGAAGATGAAGAAAATGACAGACAAAGAGTAAAATAAAGTACCAAAAAACAAATACTAAAGAAAAAAATGAACATATTAGCAAATAAAAAAAATAATAACAAGAAAAAAAAATATTACAGTTCCTGCAAAAAATAGTTTATAGAAAAGGACAAAAATGGTGAAGAAGAAGAAGAAGAAGAAGAAAAAAAAGAAGAGAAAAAAAAGAAAAAGAAAAGGAAGTAAAAGAAGAAGAAGAAGAAGAAGAAGAAGAAGATGAAGGACAATAACTAAAAACAAAAAAAACAAAAAACAAGAAACTGAAAAACAAAAACATGAAAAAATATCAAAAGCAGAAAACAAAAAAGAAAACAAAAAAAAAATAACAAAAAACAAACGTAAAAAAAAGACAAGACACTAAGAGATAAAAAAAAATATAAAAAACACAGACAGACAAACAGGATCTTACTACCAGGAGGAGGAGGAGGAGGAGGAGGAGGAGGAGGAGGAGGAGAATGAGGGTTAATGGGCCACGTGCGTCACCCCTTCCTCCTCCTCCTCCTCCTCCTCCTCCCCCCTCCCCCTACCCCCCTTAACACAGGACATGTCGGGAGTACTAAGTCTGTCTCAAGGTCTGTAGCGTCTGTAGGGGAGAGGCGATAGATAGTGAATAGATAGATGGATAGATAGATAGAGGATAGATAGAACATAGATAGATGATAGATATTTGGATAGACAGATAGAGACAGTTCGATAGGGGTGGATAGGTATTTACGGAGAGACTGATAATGACATATACCATGGAAACTTTTTTTTCTTTTTACGTTTCTGCCTAAGGCGCCGGTAAAAATCTTTGGTGGAGCCTGATGGTCGGCCTAGCCCGTTATGGCGCAGGCAAGTGTTTATAGTGGCGCCTTCTTGCTTGGCTTATGCTGCCCCCCTCCCAGGAGTTCATCTTTGATTCTTTTAGAGAGAGAATCTAGAGTCTGGGTTGATGGGCGGTCTTCAGGGCAGCAAGTGGGTATAGTCTCAGGCCACTCGGCGGTGACTGAATAATCCTAGCTTGTGGCGGCGGGCAGGACTCGAACCCGCCCGCACGCTAACCACTCAGCCAACGCCTCCCCATGGTAGATAGAGAGTTTCCCGGATATATGGATAATACAAGATAGATAGGGGTAGGAATTTAAATGGATAGATAGACGGAGGTTAGAAGCAGCTACACGGATGGCGAAATAAGTAGAGATGGAGTATAAACCGAGGCATATAATTAATAGATGAACATAAATACACATATAGGTAGATAGGTAGATAGGTAGATAGATAGTAGAGTCAGACAACAAGACAGACAAACATATATAAACAAACAGGTAGACAGACAGACAACCACAAAGTCAAATACCCCCCCACACATACACACAAACAAACAAGAAACACAAGCAACAAACACAACCAAAGAAACTTCACACACATGCAAACACTAGCCAGAAAAACAAACACCATTGACACACACCGCCACACACACAGAGACAGACAGACGCAGACAGACAGGCAGAGAGGCAGGGTGGCGAGCCGAGACAAAAGAGACAGACAGACAGATAGATACAAATAGACAGATAATTAATCGACACATAATGGTTAATCTCTTCAAGTTAATTACACCAACAGGACTTTTGACTCTTAACTTGGAAATAATGTGTTAAAAAAAAAGAAAAAATGGAAATAATGTGTCAGAAAAAAATAAGAGAGAGAGAGAGAGAGAGAGAGAGAGAGAGAGAGAGAGAGAGAGAGAGAGAGAGAGAGAGAGAGAGAGAGAGAGAGAGAGAGAGAGAGAGAGAGAGAGAGAAGGGGGGCAGGTAACATGTGACTCCTGCCATCTGTATGCTACTCAAGGGAGAGAGACAGCAGGAGGGAGAGAAAAGGGGGGAGGGGGAGGAAGGGAAGGGAAAGGGAGGGAAGGGGAGGGAAAGGAGGAGAGAAGAAAGGAAGACGAAGGAAGGAGGAAAATAAATGCTAAACGGAAGAGAAAGGGAGGGATGGGATGAAATAGGAAGGGAAGGGAAGAGAAAGGAAGGGATGGGATGGAATGGGAAGGGAATGGAAGAGAAAGGAAGGGATGGGATGGAATGGGAAGGGAAGGGAAGAGAAGGGATGGGATGGGATGGAAAGGAATGGGATGGGATGAGAGGGAAAGGGATGGGATGGGATGGGATGGGATGGTTTGGGAAGGGAATGGAAGAGAAGGGAAGGGATGGGATGGAAAAGGATGGGAGGGGATGGGAGGGGATGGGAAGGGAAGAAAAGGGAAAGGAAAAGAAG
>NC_066538.1:7899380-7906880 GCF_024679095.1 Eriocheir sinensis
GGACATACGTGCAGACAAGTACACACACACACACACACACACACACACACACACACACACACACACACACTAATGACCACCAAAATCTTTCTCTCCTATTTTCTTCTTAGTGCACGATGGAAGGAGGAGGAGGAGGAGGAGGAGGAGGAAAATCAACAGAGCAGAGGAGAGACGTGGGACTATTGGAAGAAAGAGGGAGGATAAAGAGGATGAAAGAGGACGATGGTGAAGAAGACAAAGGAGGAAAGGGGGAAAGAGGAATGAATGAGAGGAGAGAAACGGAGAAAGAATATAAAAGGGAGAAAGAGGATAAAGAAGTGGAGAAAATAGGTGGATGAGGGAAGAAGAATGAAGAAGAAAATGGACGACAGTAAAAAAGAAAAAAATCGTTCGAGGAGAAAAAATGGAATGATGAAGCATGAAAAGGAAAACTGAAAAAAATAAAGAGGAGAGAAAAGAAAAGGAATAACGGTAAAAGACAAAAGAAGTGAAATACAGTGACGAATAAAATAATAAGAAAATAAAAAAAAAGTGTAGGAAAGAAAAACATACTTATAGATCAAAAGGAGAAATATGGGAGTTATGTTTAAGGAATAGGATTAACAAAAATAAAAGGAAATAAAAAAAGGTTAATAAAGAAAACATTGATGAGAGGAAATAGATAAAAGATATAAATAAATAAATAAAAAGGATAACTAATATAATAAAAAAGAAATACCAAGGAAAATGTGTGGAGGGGAAAAAGGGAGAAGAAAAAAATAACATAAAGAACCTAAATAAGAGAAAAGTGCGATGAAGATAAAGAATGGAAATGGGAATAAAACAAAAAAGATGAATGTTAGAGGAGAAAAATAAGATAGAGTTGGAAAGGAGAAAAATTTGAAAAAGATATAGATTAAAGATGAATGGTAGAGGAGAAAAATAAGATAGAGTTGGAAAGGAGAAAAATTTGGAAAAGATATAGATGAAGAAAGTGGAAAGAAAGAGACAGCAAGGAGAAAAGGAGGAACAAAGAAAACAAAGATAGAGAGACAATGAGAACGTAGAGGATAAGAAAACAGAGAAAATATGAAGGAATTAAAACTGAAACAAAAGAAAGACAAAATCAAAACAAAAAGGAAAAGGAAAAAGAAAACAATATAGACAAAATAAAATAGAAGAAAAAAGACGTAAAAAGAAGAGGATAATAACTATAGGAAATGAGGAGTATAAGGGAAAAGAAAAATAAAGAAAAGAAAAAAAGAAGGAAGAGAAGAAAAGGAGAAAGAACGAGGAAGTCTTCGCCGCCATTTCCTTCTTTAATTGTTTGTTTGTTTATGTTCGACGCCCCGCCCCTGTGTGTGTGTGTGTGTGTGTGTGTGTGTGTGTGTGTGTGTGTGTGTGTGTTATTATGTATGTGAGTGTTTCAATTTTACTCCCTGTCTGTCTTTAATACACACACACACACACACACACACACACACACACACACACACACACACACACACACACACACACATTAAGCCTTACCTTGAGACACAAACACTAAAAACAAAAAATCCCATCTCTATACCCTTCTTTATCCTCTCTCTCTCTCTCGCTCGCTCGCTCGCTCACTCCTGAACTCCGTAATTAAATCGAAATTCTCCCTTAGCCAAATATGATACTCACGCCGGCAAACTTTTTCAATTACTTGGCCATCTGATGTTCAAAGCTGATTTTCATGTAAATTGAAGGACTCTCTCTCTCTCTCTCTCTCTCTCTCTCTCTCTCTCTCTCTCTCTCTCGACGGTCGTTCTTCTTTCATCTTTTTTTTTCAGCTTTATGAGTTTTCTTTCTTATTTTTTTCTTCTGCTTCTTTCGTTCTTTCTCTCCTCTTCTCTTCTCTTCTCTCTCTCTCTCTCTCTCCTTTTCATATGTCTTTTATCTTAATTAATCTCACTCAAACGTTATTTTCTCTCTCTCTCTCTCTCTCTCTCTAAACGGTGAGACAAAAATAAATGGCCTAAACGAGGGAAACAGGCAAACAAATAGACAGGTAGATAGATAGATAGACAGGTAGACAGATGAATAGATAGGTAAATAGATGGAGAGATGATTGATAAATAGGGTAAATAGATTAAGTAGTAAAAAGGGAGTTAATAATAATAGATAGCTTACTGAGATAGATAGCGATAGATACAGATAGATAGATAGAGAGAGAGAGAGAGAGAGAGAGAGAGAGAGAGAGAGAGAGAGAGAGAGAGAGAGAGAGAGAGAGAGAGAGAGAGAGAGAGAGAGAGAGAGAGAGAGAGTTAAAAAGAGCGATGATCAAACTCTAAATATATAAATAAAAAAAGGAGCAAACAAAATTTCAGTGAAGGAAGAAAAAATGAGAGACGGAGGGAAGGAGGAAGAGGGGAAAGAGGAGGAGGAGGGGAGGAAGGGGAGGGGAGGAGGAGGGGAGGAAGGGGAGAGGAGGAGGGCCTTATCTTTTAATTAGGGGACCTGCAAGTGTCGCCAAGCCCTCCCCTCCCCATCCCTCCCCTCCCCATCCCTTCCTCCCCACCACCCTCCCCAAGCCCTTCTCTTTCTGCCCAATGATGCAGCACTTAACGCTTCTGTGCTGCAGTGGGGAGAGGGGAGACGAGGGGGAGGGGAGGGGAGAGGGGAGATGCAGGAAACTTAATTGCTAAAAATATTGAAGCGTTCCTCCAATCTACTGACACACTCATTAAGATGGAGAAGAGGGGGGGGAGGGGGGGAGGGAGGGGAGGGGAGGGGAGGGGAAGAGGGGAGAGGAGGAGGAATAGAAAAGGTTGTTCGAAAAAGATGGCCGAAAAAGGGAGAGGAACAGGAGGAGGAATCAAGGAAATGTTCAGGAATTGAATAATTGGAAGAGGAGGAGGAGGAGGAGGAGGAGGAGGAGGAGGAGGAGGAGGAAGAGGTGACATTGAGAACGAGGAAAAGAATGACAAATAAAAAAAACGAGGAAGAGAGAGGAGTAGGAGGCATAAAAGGAGGAGGAGGAGGAGGAGGAGGAAGAGGAGGAGGAGGAGGAGGAGGAGGAGGAGGAGGAGGAGGAGGAGGAGGAGGAGGCATAGGAGAGGGAAGAAAAGTCAGAAAAAAATAACTACAAATTTCAGAGATAAAAAAAAAAAAAACGAGGGAAGAGGAAGAAAAATTAAACAGCAATGGAGGGAGAAAGGGAGGAGGGAAGAAAGACGAGGAAAGAGGAAGAGGAGGAGGAAAGGGAGGAAGGAAGGAAGGAAGGAAGGAAAGGTAAAAATTAATTAATGAAGTTAGGACAATGCTAAAAGTGTCTACGAGTTTAAATCTCTCTCTCTCTCTCTCTCTCCATAACACACACCATCCCTTTAACTACTCCACTATAAATCACCCACCACCACCACCACCATCACCACCTTCATCACCACCATTACCACCACCACCACCACCACACAACCACATCTTACCTTCCCACTAATCACCACTCTACTAACATAGCCCAAGTCACATATATCAACCAATACACATACTTTTATCCCCTACACTAAAGTAACCACACACACACACACACACACACACACACACACACACACACATGCACATCATTTTCCATTTTCAAACATTTCGGGGCTTGTGCAAACACCCACATTCGATAAGTCTTTCGTAGAGGTTGTGTTAGTGTTGCCATGGGTAGTTTTATAAGCCTAGTGATAGTTTGACAAGGTTGTGTTAGTGTTGCCATGGGTAGTTTTATAAGCCTAGTGATAGTTTGACAAGGTTGTGTTAGTATTACCATGGGTTGTTTTAGGAGCCTCGGGATAGTTTGACAAGGTTTCTCCACAATGAATGTGGAGGAACACTCATGAAAAAACAACCCATCAGAGAGAGAGAGGAGAGCTTTTGCCAGTCTTAACGTTTGCAGGGTTTGAACGTTTGCCAATGTTTGAACGATTGCCAGTGTGAATGTTTGCCAATGTTTCAACGTTTCCCAGTGTTCGAACGTTTCACAATGCTTGAACGTTTGCCTGTGTGTCATCTCCTTTGTGACCTTTTGAATATAGCTGGTGTGATAGACGAAGCATTTGAGAATGTTATCCTCATACCATTCCGTCCCATTCCATTCTTATCTCCCATTACACACACTTTACCCTTCCAATCTCCCATTACACACTTTACCCTCCCATTCACTAAACACCCATTTCTTTAGTAACCCTCATTTTAATTCCAATTCTTTCTTCGGCTCCTCCTAACCTCTTCATCACATATACTTTAACCATTCAATCCTCACCCCACACATATTAATTTCTACCCCTTTCTCCCCCCCATCCCCCCATCCCCTCACCCACAACACAATACCCCCTCTCCTTGCCTATACCCAGAGCACCCCAATATCTTTCCCCTCCCCATCCATTACAAACACCACCACACACACACATACCAATTTCTACTTCATTCCCTGCACTACACTACCTCCACCCCATTACACCCCACCTCCTTACCCCCATACATACCACACCAGGACTTGTCACCCCAACCTTTCCTCCCCTCACCCCCTTCACCCAACACTAACTCTTCTCTCCCAGGCCTCATAATCCACACTTCCCCACCCCAACCCCTTCCAACCCCACTACACACTACTCCACGACTTTCCAACCTATACCACATATCCCAACCCCTTCCTATACCTCCCCTCCCTCACCCCCTTCCTTACACCCCACTCCCCCACCCTTATACACCATACATCACCCCTTTCTCACCATAATCTTTCCTCCCCAACCCCTTCACCCCACACCAACAACGCTTTCTTCCCCTAACTCTTCCTTTCCCAACCCCCTTCACCCCACACCAACAACGCTTTCTTCCCCTAACCCTTCCTTCCCTAACCCCCTTCACCCCACACCACCCCTTCCCCAGCTTCCCCACTCCCACCCTCACACACAACACATTACCCCTTCCTCACCTCAACCTTTCCCTCAACCCCCTTATTTCTCTCTCCAACTCCTTTACACCCCCTTCCCCCAACATACCCCAACCATTCCACCCCAACCTCATTTACCCACCACACCAGGACTCCCCCAACCAGACAGACCACATACACCAACCCCTACCTTTCCTATCCTTCCTCACCACCTCCCGCCCTCCCCCCTCCCTAACCCCGTGCCGCCCCACCACGCACACCACACGCCCTAATCTCTTTACGGTGGCGGCCGCAGATGTCTGACACACACCTAAGTGGGTTAACCAGGACCCCGCGAGTCTCCCAGTTTTGTTCGAGATGCTTAACTCGATAACCCACGCGAGCCGGGCCGTGGTGGTGGTGGTGGTGGTGGTGTTGCGTTGGGGGGTTGGGATGGGAGAGGGTGTTTGGTGTTGTAGATGTTGTTATAGTTGTAGGTGGTGTTGTCTGGTGGTGTTGTGAGGGGTTACTGATGGGTGGTGGCGGTTTTGAGGTGGTGTTGCGGGGGGGGAGGGGAGGGGGGGTTGGGAGAGGGTGTTTGGTGTTGTAGATTAAGTTATAGCTGTAGGTGGTGTGTATGGTGGTGTTGTGAAGGGTGATTGATGGCTGGTGGTGGTGGTGGCGGTGTTGAGGTGGTGTTGCGATGGGGGTTGGGGGTTGAGATAGGGTATTTTTTTTTTTTTTTTACAGCTAAGGAGACAGCTCAAGGGCGCAAAGAAAAAAAAAGAAAAAAAGGCCCGCTACTCACTGCTCCCGAACAGAGGTTAAAGGAGTGTCCAAAATCAGAGGTTAATTTCGGGAGGAGAGGTGTCCTGATACCCTCCTCTTGAAAGAGTTCAAGTCGTAGGCAGGAGGAAATACAGATGAAGGAAGATTGTTCCAGAGTTTACCAGCGTGAGGGATGAAAGAGTGAAGATGCTGGTTAACTCTTGCATAAGGGGCTTGGACAGTATAGGGATGAGCATGAGTAGAAGTTCAGAAGAGCAGTCAGCGTGGAAATATCGATAGAAGATAGAAGAATTTAAGAGGCAGAAGACTATCAGTATGAGGAGGAGAGCTGATGAGACGAAGAGCCTTAGCCTCCACTCTGTCCAGAAGAGCTGTGTGAGTGGAGCCCCCCCACACATGAGATGCATACTCCATAGGATAAGATGTTGTTGTAGTTGTAGGTGTTGTGTCTGGTGGTGTTGTGAAGGGTGACTGATCGGTGGTGATGGTGGTGAATGGTGGTGGTGGTGAGTGGTGGATAGAAGAGGGTGTTTAGTGTTGTGGATGTGTTGCAGTGGTTTTCAAGGGATGTTACTGGTATTGTTTGGTGTTGTAGAGGGGGTGGGGGGGTTGAAGGGGGAGGGAGGTGGGGGGGAGGTAGATGTGGTGTAGAGTTAAGGGGTGGGTGGGGTGTATTGGAGAAGGGGTTTGATGTTGTGTATATGTAGGGATGGTGGTGATTAGGTGGTGGTGGTGGTTGTGCCTGTGTTGCTTGTGGCGGTGGTGGTATTTGGTGATGCAGTGGAGGTGTTGGTGGTGGTGAGTGGTGAGGTAAAAATAGAGTAGTAGTGGTGGAGGTGGAGGTGGTGGTGGTGGTGGTGATGGTGGTGGTGGTGGTGGTGATGGTGATGGTGGTGGTGGTGGTGATGGTGATGGTGATGGTGGTGGTGGTGGTTGGTGGTGGTGGTGGTGATGGTGGTGGTGGTGGTGATGGTGATGGTGGTAGTGGTGGTGGTGGTGGTGGTGATGGTGATGGTGGTGGTGGTGGTGGTGGTGGTGGTGGTGGTGATGGTGGTGGTGGTGGTGATGGTGGTGGTGGTGGTGGTGTTGGTGTTGGTGGTGGTGGTGGTGGTGGTGGTGATGGTGATGGTGGTGGTGGTGGTGGTGGTGGTGGTGGTGGTGGTGGTAATGAAAAAAAACAGGTGACAAAAGAATAGGAAGTTAAGATATATAGAGAGAGAGAGAGAGAGGTGAGTTACAGGTACAGGAAGCAGTGTCGCCTCTCCTCTTCCTTACCTGAGGCTTATTACCTGGCGCTCATTAGAGACAGCCCGCAGAGGTGTGCAATTATCTCTCTCTCTCTCTCTCTCTCTCTCTCTCTCTCTCTCTCTCTCTCTCTCTCTCTCTCTCTCTCTCTCTCTCTTTCTCGTTCTCGTTCTGTCTCTGTCTCTGTCGCTGTCTTTGTCTCTGTCTCTGCCTCTGTCTCTGTCTCAGTCCCTGTCCATATCTCTCTCTCTCTCTCTCTCTCTCTCTCTCTCTCTCTCTCTCTCTCTCTCTCTCTCTCTCTCTCTCTCTCTCTCTCTCTCTCTCTCTCTCTCTCTCTCTCTCTCTCTCTCTCTCTCTCCTTGGGTGCTTCCTGTCCTCTCCTTTCCCATCTTTCTTTCATTTATTGTTATTCTACCGTCATCACATCCTGCCTCTCTCACCTCTTCAAATATTCATGAGCATCTATCTCTGTTTTTTCCTGTGTGTGTACGTGTGTTTTGTGAGTGTGTGTGTGTGTGTGTGTGTGTGTGTGTGTGTGTGTGTGTGTGTGTGTGTGTGTGTGTGTGTCATATTGTCAAGGGTGTGTGTCTGTGTGTGACATC
>NC_066538.1:7911880-7914380 GCF_024679095.1 Eriocheir sinensis
ACCGCCTCCCTTGACTCGAGACCTTTATTTGTTTATTTATTTTATTTTATTTATTGTAGTTATAGAATTAGTTTGCAGATTAACTTTCATTTACTAGTTATATCTGGTCAATCTTTTCACTTTCACCTTCTGGGATGTATTTTCACTTTCACTCATTTCCATAGTCTTTTTTTATTTCACTCTAAATCTTGTTGTATTCTCTTGTATCTTATTGCGAAGTTGAATATTCCAGGTGGCGTAAAGGAAGTAAGATAGGGGAAATAAAAAAAGGAGCCGGTAGGAAGATGAAGTAGAAGCAGACAGATAGAATATTGATGAAAGAATAAGATAGGAAAGATGAAAGGATAAGAAAGTAAAGGAAAAGATAGAGAAAGGAGTAAGGTAGGAAAGTGTGTGATAGGAAAGAATAAGATAAAAAAGGATAGGATAGAAAATAAGATAGGAAAGGGAAGGAAGAGAAAAGAGTAAGATAGAAAAGGATGATAAAAAAATAAGATAGGAAAGGACAAGATAGGAAAAGATAAGATAGGAAAGGGTAGGAACAGAAAAGAGTAAGATAGAAAATAAGATAGGAAAGGATAAGATAGAAATGGATGATAGAAAAGATAAAAGAACAAACCGCATGGAAAATAATATATAAGCGTCCAGACAGAATATTAATGACAGGATAAGATACGAGAGATACAAGGAAAAGTTGGAAAAGGCTAAGAATGGACAATATAGAAGAGGGTAAGATAGCAAAGATTAGAGAAAACCGGAAAAAAGATAAAGATGAAAGGGATCTCATTATGGAATTAAGAGAAAAGGGAATAAAGATAAAAAAAATAGGAAACAAGTAGATGGAAAAGAAATAAAATAAAGAAGGAAATTGGTAAAGACGAGAAAAGTAATAAATGATGAAAATGAGAGAGAGAGAGAGAGAGAGAGAGAGAGAGTATCGAAATGAACATAAGGGAAGGAAAAATAAGACAAATGAGAAAGAAATTAAACTAAGACATTATCCTACCTAACCAATACCTCTCTCTCTCTCTCTCTCTCTCTCTCTCTCTCTCTCTCTCTCATCCCCCCCACCCCCCCACACACGCACAAAACACCACCTTTCTCCCCAATTCTTCCCCTCCTTCAACACCCTCCCTTTTTCCTCCCCTTTCTCCCCTCCTGCTCTCTTTACCTCCTCCCCTCGCCGCCATTCACCGCCCCCCTCCCCCCCCTTCCCCCCACAATGGCTGGCTGGCGTCAATTAGGCCATATCGGTCAAAATCGTGGAGTTTTACGGAAACAATCGAAATCGGTATTAGCCGGACCAATCAGATGTCAGCTCCCGCCATTTCCTGGATTCCTATTGGCTCCCCGGCGGCCTAGGTCAAAGAAAACGTGGGTGAAGCGAAGGAGGGACCCAAGAAAACCGGGGAAATGAGGAAGGGCTTGAAAATAACGCAAAAAATGGGGACCGTCTTAAGATTTTTACCGCGGAGAGGGAGAGTAATCGCGGGGAGCTCCGTATGGCAACCCCTCCTCCGCTCTCTCTTCTCCCTTCCTCTCCCTCCCTCTCCTCCCTTCCTCTCTCCCTCCCGCAGGCGCCAGCTGTCGACCTTTCTGTGAACGGAGCAGAAAATTCGGTCACACCAAATGTATAGAAATGTCACACAAAAATGGGAACGTATATGGAAGTAATATTAGTGTGAAGAAGTGAGAGGGGGGGGGAGGGGGAGGGGGAGGAAGAAGGGGGAGGGAAGAGGAAAGAGGGGGTGGGGGGAAAGGGAGGAAGGAAAAGGAATGGGGAGAGGGAAGGAGGGAGGAAGGGGATGGGGGTGAAAGAGGGAGGGTGGAAGGGAGGAGGGAGGGGGGGTTAAAACGTATCTTTGGGGCCGCAAATACTGTTGATTGACGTGATCTGTGCGGCGCGCGTGCGGCGGTTATGACTGGCTGATGATGGTGATGGTGATGGTGATGATGGTGATGATGATGGTGGTGGTGATGTTGATAGTGATGGTGATGTAATAAGCCTTTGCTGGTGGTGATGTGATGGTGATGACGATGGTGGTGGTGATGATAGTGATGATTATGATGGTGATGGTGATGGTGGTGATGACGATGGTGGTGATGATTATGATAGTGATGGTGATGTTGATGTAATATGCCTTTGTTGGTGGTAATGTGATGGTGATGATGATGATGATGGTAGTGGTGATGGCGATAGTACTGGTGATGATGGAAGTGATGGTGATGTAATATGCCTTTGTTGGTGGTAATGTGATGGTGATGATGATGATGATGGTAGTGGTGATGGCGATAGTACTGGTGATGATGGAAGTGATGATGATGATGATGGTGATGACGCTATTACACTCTTATTAACTACAACAACAGCAGCAACAACAACCACCACCACCACCACCACCACTACCACCACAACAACCACAATAAACAACAACAACAAACAAACTAAAAACAAACAATAATGGGCGGAAACAAGAGAAGAGGAAAAGAACAAACAGTA
>NC_066538.1:7919380-7936880 GCF_024679095.1 Eriocheir sinensis
CACTTCCGTCTTTATTCATCTCATTCACTTCCTCCTCTTCTCCTCTTGCCTCCGTTCTCCATTCATTCATTCATTCATTCATTTATCCTCTCCATTACTTTCCCTTCTTTTATTTCCTCTTCTCCATTCTTACCTCCTTTTCATCTATCTCTTATGTTCTTCTCATCTATCTCTTCCTTCTCTTTCTTCCTTTCTTCATTCATTCATTCATCATTTCCATTATTTTCTTCTACTTTATCTCCTCTTCTTTTACCTCTTTTTCTTCACTCACTCACTCATCTCTTCTCTTTTCTTCTCTTCCATTCTGCCTTCTCTCCTCCTCTTCATTTCCCTTTCCCTCTCATGTATTTCTCCTTTTCTCTCTTCCCTCCTTTCCCTACCAATCTCTCATTCATCCAACTTATTCACTCTCTTCTCCTCCTCCCCCTCTTCTCCTCCTCCTCTCCCCCACTCCCTCCTTTATTCATTCCTCACTCATGCATTATTCGCCCTGAGAGATAAGAGGAGATGTTACATGGAGGACACGAGGTAATGAGGTTAATGAAATGTATGACTCAGAGCAGACTTATAAGTGATGTTTGTACAGCCTTTGTGGGTGAGAGAGAGAGAGAGAGAGAGAGAGAGAGAGAGAGAGAGAGAGAGAGAGAGAGAGAGAGAGAGAGAGAGAGAGAGTTAGGGTTATATGGAACGCATGGAAGAGATAAGAAGAGTGAATGAAGGAAAAGAAGGAAGAATTAAAAGAAAAGGAAAAAAAGGAGGAAAGAAGTATAAGAAAAGGATTAAAAGGATGTCCAAGAAAAGGAAAAAAAAGAAGAAAGAAGTACACGGAAAAAAAGGAAGTACAAAAAAATTGAAAAAAAAGGAAAAATGAAGTAAAAGAAAAGAAAAAGGAGTTAAGGTTAAATTGAACAAAGGAAGGAAGGGGAAGGGGAAAGAGAGGTGGAGGGAATGAAGGATAACGGAGAGGAGAAAATATCGAGAGAGAGAGAGAGAGAGAGAGAGAGAGAGAGAAAACGCTTACTTAAAACAAAAGAAATATCATACAAACAGGAATTCAAGGCCATTCTCTCTCTCTCTCTCTCTCTCTCTCTCAAGTAACTCTGCTATTTAAAGGGACAGGTGTGTGTTACCAGGTGGGCCAAGGTCAACTAATAATAATAATAATAATAATAATAATAATAATAATAATAATAATAATAATAATAATAATAATAATAATAATAATAATAATACCTACGTCATTACCAGGCTTATTTTCTTCGTATTTCTTTTCTGCTTCGTTATTTTTCTTTTTTCTGTCTTCCCGTTGTTTTCATTACATTTTGTTTCTTTTGTTTAGTATTTCAGTGTTTTTTTTTCTACATCTCTATTCGTTCCTTGATTTTCTTCTATTTCTTCCTTTTTACCTTTTATATTCCTTTCTTTCTTAGTTTCTTCATCTCTTTTCCTCGACGTTTTCTTTTTTTCTCTCATATTTCTGCAGATGTCACAATTTCGCCTTTCTTCTTCTAATCTCTTTTCTACTTTTATGTATTTGTCTTTTCTTATGTAATCTTTTCTTCTTTTATGTCTTTATTTGTCTTTTCTTCATGTCCTTTCTCTATTTCTTTCTTTCTACTTTCATATGTTTCTTTTCTCGTAATTTTATCATATTTCCTTTCTTCCTTTTCTTTCAAATTCCTGTATTTCTATCATATTTTCTTTTTTTTCCTCGATTTTTTCTCATATTTGATTTTTTTTGTTTTCTTTTCTTCGTCTGACGTTGTTTTCTGTTTCTGGATCTTGTTTACATCCATTGTCTTCGTTTTCTTTAGTGATTCTTCAGTTTTATCATTATTTTCACCTCTTCACTCGTTTACTTTCCGTTTTCTTCTTTACTCTTTATTTTCTTCCTCGTTTTAATCTCATCAGTTTGTCTTTAGTTCCCTTCTTTGATTTCCTACTTTTCTTTATTTTTTCTTTCCATCTTTTTTTTCTTTATTCTTCCTCGCATTTTCTTCGTTTAGGCTTTTTCTTCCTTGTCTTCTTTTCTTTTCCTCTTTATTTCGTTGTTTTCTTGCCTTGTTTTGTCTTCGTTTCTTGTTTTTTGTTTCTTGTGGTTCTTATTCTCCATTTTTTGTCTTTCTTCTTTTTCTTCATTTATTTTCTTCCTCATATTAGTCTCTTCAGTTGTTTTTTGTTTCCCTTCTTTGATTTCCTACTTTTCTTTATTTTTTTTCTTTTCATCTTTTTTTTCTATATTCCTCCTCGTATTTTCTTCGTTCAGGCTTTTATTCCTTGTCTTCTTTCCTCTTACTCTTTATTTCGACGTTTTCTTGCCTTGTTTTGTCTTCGTTTCTTATTTGTTTGTTTTTCTGGTTCATATTTTCAATTTCTGTCTTTCTTCTTTTCTTTTTTTCTTTTTTTTTTCTTTTCATATTTTTTTTTTCCTTATTCTTCCTCGTATTTTCTTCGTTCGGGCTATTTCTTGCTTGTCTTCTTTTCTTTTCCTCTTTATTTCGACGTTTTCTTGCTTTGTTTTGTTCTGGTTTCTTGTTTTTCTTCTTCTTCTGGTTTTAATTTTTTTGTTGTTTTTTTGTCTTTCTTTTCTCTTCGTTACTATGATTCTGCAGTTGTTTTCTTCATTCGGTTGTTATTGTTATTTATTTTTGTTATTGTTGTTGTTCTTCCTAATGTTTTTCTCATCATACTTTTCCTTCTTATTTTCTTTCTTTTTCTTATTATTCTCCCTCCTCCTCCTCCACTTTCATCTTATCTTCCTTATCATATTTTTACATATTACATGCGTCCTCTCTCTCTCTCTCTCTCTCTCTCTCTCTCTCTCTCTCTCTCTCTCTCTCTCTCTCTCTCCCCGCTAATCCCACTTTTGACTATTCTTTTTTTTCTTTTCTCTCCCCTCTCCAATCCTTCCCTTAATTTTTCTCCATTTTCATCTCCCTCTCTCCTTCCCTCCCCTCCTCCTCTCCCTTCCTTCCCTCCTCCTCTCCTTCCCTCCCTCCCTCCTTTCCTCCTTGCGGCTCATATGCATAACCAGAGGAGGGAAAGAGGGAAAAAGGAAACGAGGGAGGGAAGAGAAAGATGAGAGGAAAGAGGGGAGAGAAGGAGGGAGGGAGGGGGACGGAGGAGAAGGGAGGGAAAGCCATAAAAGAAAGAAGCTAGGAATGTAATAAAAGGAGGAAAAGAAAAGAGAAAAAAAGTAAAGGTAACAGAAAATGTGTATAAGTAGAATGTGATAAAAGAGGAAAGTTATGAAAGAACTGAGAAGGAAAAAAGGAATTGAAAAACAGGGATGTAAAGGAAGAAGAGAAACAAATGAATGAGGGAAACAAAATAAAACAAAAGATGAAGGGAATAAGATGAAAATAATAATTGTGAGTGAAGAAACGTGAGGAAAAAAGAAGATAAGAGAAAGGAAAAAAAGAGTAAAAGAAATAAAGAAAAGAAGGGAAAAATTGAGGTTAGAAAAAATTTATAGATAATTAATTGAAAGAAGTTATGCGAAAGACGGAAAAAAATACCAAAACAACACGAAAGAGAAGAGAAACAAATGAACGAGGGAAAGATACGATAAAACAAAATATGAAGGGAATAAGATGAAAATAATAATGGAGTGAAAAAATTAAACAAAAAGAAAACAAGAGAGAAAAGAAAAATATAAAGAGAAATAAGGAGTAAAGAAAATAGAGAAAATATAACAAACAAAAAGAAGAAAAATATAATAATATAAAAGGAAATAAATGAAAGAAAGATTATGCGAACGACGGAGAAAAAAAAAAAAAACGAAATAACAAAAAGAACGAATGAATAAAGAAATAAAAAACGAAAAATGAGAGACAAATAAACAAAACAAATAACGAAAGAGTAATACAAACAAACAGAAAGAGAGAAAGCGAAAGAAAAAGAAAGATAGCAACAGATTAAAGAAAGAAACGGAAAGACGAAGAGAAAAAGAAGAAACAGAGAGAGAGAGTCCCCCTTTCCTCCCCCATCGTCACGGGGATTAAAGTTCCCCGCTGCGCCTGTGTTTTGCGCCCCCCCCCCCAGGAGGAGGAGGAGAGGCTCTTGGTAAGGAGGAAGAAATGGAGGATAGGCCGAGTGTGGTGTGTTTCTCTCTCTCTCTCTCTCTCTCTCTCTCTCTCTCTCTCTCTCTCTCTCTCTCTCTCTCTCTCTCTCAGCAGAAAAGAAAAATGAAGACCGTGAAATTTATTAACTCAAGAAAAGAAATAAAGAAAAAAAGACAAAAAGAATGAAATAAAAAGAAAACAAAAAAAAACGATACAAATACAACACACACACACACACACACACACACACACACACACACACACACACACACACAAAATGAAGACGTAATCGATGGGAATGAAGACAAGAGAAGCGAAGACAAGGGGGGAGGGGGGAGAAGGGGTGAAAATAGGGGGTAAAGAAGGGAGAAGGGAGGAAAGGGGAGAAGGAGAGGAGGGAAGAAGATGGGAAAGGAAGGAATAGGGTGAGAGGAAGGGAGGGGAAGAAGGGAAAGATGAAGGAGGAAAGGGGTGACGGGAGGGGAAGTAAGGTGATGGGGGTGGGGTGTAAGGGAAGGGGAGATGGGGGATAGGGGGAGGGGGTATGGGGAGGGCGAGGCCATTACTCAGCGAGGGGGAGTCACCATCAAGACAGCCCGTGACCAACAGCTCTTAATAAATCAAATAGAGAGGAGTGTGGAGAGGCAGGAGGAGGAGGAGGAAGGGAAAAGGAGAGGGAGAGTTAGCTGTAATATATTATGGTTGTTGTTGTTATTATTATTATTATTATTATTATTATTATTACTACTATTATTATAACTTAAAAATAAATTATTCCAGTTCTTTCTACTACTACTACTACTACTACCACTACTACTACTACTACTACTACTACTACTACTATTACTACTACTACTACTACTACTACCACCACAACTACTACTGTTACGACTACTACTACTACTACTACTACTACCACTACTACCACCACTAGAGCCACAACTCACCCACACCACCACACCCAGACATTCATCACCACCCCATTCACCATCGCCACCACCACCACAACAAGCACCACCGTTTTGTGACCCCGTAAAAGACAGGGAATTAAGCACCATATCAACAATGAAGCCGACGCCTCCACCAATCACAGACGGCCTTTTCCCCCTAAGCCCCGCCCACCGCCGCCTTCCTACGCTCCCACTGGCCAGCGCGCCCCTCTCCCCCTTCCCCTCATCCTGCTCTTCCCTCCTGAGTCGATTTCAAAACATAAGACCGACGTTTGCACCTGATCATAATAAGAGGAAGTGGATCAATTTACCTGTCACTAATGAGCCCTAATTAACCAGGTGAGCTTTCAAGAGAGGGGGGGATAGGGGGGAGAGGTGATGGGGTGATGGGGGAGAGGGGAAGGGGGTGATGGTGGAGAGGGGAAGAGAGGAAGGAGATGAGATATGGAGTTCTGGGGATGACTGTATGATGTGTGTGTGTGTGTGTGTGTGTGTGTGTGTGTGTGTGTGTGTGTGTGTGTGTGTGTGTACCTGGGTCGTGAGCTCACCTGCCTGATGTCACTTGTCTTACCTGTGAAAATGGAAAAAAAAATCTCATTAACATATTTATACATTAATGAAAAGGATAAATATGTGTATAGTAAATAAAGAAAAAAAGTAAAGTGTTTGTTTTGTTTCTTTATTCATTTATCATTTTTTTTACGTCCTTCCATGATCTTTATACTAAGCACACACACACACACACACACACACACACACACACCAGCAAGATTCACAAATGGTCAATAACACTCTCAACTACAGAATCGTTTGCAGTTAAAACCCTTGAGAGAGAGAGAGAGAGAGAGAGAGAAAATACTACACCCACTTCTTTACCAATGATACAATAAAAAAGTAAAAACAAAGAATATATAGAAAAGAAAGTAGTAGTAGTAGTAGTAGTAGTAGTAGTAGTAGTAGTAGTAGTAGTAGTAGTAACAATAACACAATTTCTATTCTCTCTATTCTCTCCCTTTATTATTTTTCTCTCCCCTCTTCCTTTCATTCCCTTACGTTCCTTCCTCTCCCTTCCCTACATTTACGGAGTCCAATGCATACGTAGGTACCTTCTCTCTCTCTCTCTCTCTCTCTCTCTCTCTCTCTCTCTCTCTCTCTCTCTCTCTCTCTCTCTCTCTCTCTCTCTCTCTCTCTCATTTACATTCTTTCTCCTTCCAGTCCTACTTCCTTTCCTCTCTCTCTCTCTATCTCCCCCTCTTCCTCCTCCTTTCCCTTCTTTCTCATCTCCTCCTCCTCCTCCTCTTCCTCCCCTAAAAATCTAACTCACGAAGGTGTTTCAGAAATTTCCTTCCAGTTTTCTTCCATTTTTTCCTCGTTTTCTAAATTCTTCTTTTATTTCCTTCTTTTTTTGTCTTCCCTTTTGTTGTCTTTTTTTTTATCTATTATATCCTTTTCCCTCATTTTCTGGTTTGGTATTTTTTTCCCTTTCTTCTTTCTATAACTTCGTATATTTTTCACCTATATTTTTTTGTCTTCTTTATTTTCCTCTTTTTTCATCTTTTTTTTGTATTGTTCCTTTCTTCATACTTTCACATTTTCTTTTCCTCTTTCTTTTTTGGTTCATTTTCTCTCATTTATATTTTTCTCTCCTATTCCATCTCTTTAGTTTTCATTCCTTTACTTCATCTCATTTTCTTTTTCAGTTTTTTTTCATTTACTTTTATTTTTATTCTCCTATTCCCATCTCCTGACCATTCTTCCTTTCTCCTTATTCCCATTTCCTTCTTTCCTCATCTCCTCTTCTTCCTCATTCTTTAATATTTTCCTTTTTTTTCAGTATTTCTCTTGTTTCTTTTATTTCTGATTTCTCCGTTTTTTTCTGTCTCATCTTTTCCTTCTTTTATCTCCATTACTTTCTTTCCCTTTTATTTTATTTTTTTCAGTATTTCTCTTCTTTCTCTCGTATTGTTCTTCTTATTTATTATTTTTTATTACTTTACTTTCTTTACATTTCTATAATTTTAGTTTATTTCTTTGTCTTCTCTTTCCTTCTTACTTTTTTTCTGTTTCTCTTTCTTTTCTTTCTTTATTTGTTCTTCCTCTTTTTTTCGTTATATTCCTTTCCGCTCATATTTTTCTTCTTTTTCTTCTCCTCTTCTTTTTTTTATCTTTATCTTTTCTTCTTCCTTGTCCTGTTATCATATTTTTCTTCGTTTTGAGACTTTCTTCATCAACTTTCCTTTCCCTTTTTTCTTTATTTTTTATCGCAGTTTTATTTTCCTTCGTCATATTCCTGTTCAAACTTTTCTTTCATATATTCCCTTGATCTCTTTCCTTCTTTTTCCTTTATTCTCTATTTTTTTCTTTTCTTTCTCATTCTTATTTATCTTTTGTTCTATTCCTTTCTGTCCATATTTTTTCTCGCTTAATATTTCCTGTTTTTTTTATTTCCTGTTTTCTATCATTTTTCCAATTTCCTTTTTTTCCTTTTCTGTAACGAGAATGAAATATAGAAATGGAAGAACGAAACTAGACGCAAAGAAAACATGATAAAAAACAACAAAAACAAAAACAAAGAACAACAAAAAGAAAAGTAATAAAAAATCGTGTTTACTGACCCTTCCCGATAACTGGTTCTTGATTTTTCTTTTCTCCCTTTTGATTCGTATATTTTCTTTCTTTTTCTTTCTCTTCTTTATTTTCCTCTCTTTTCTTCCTTTTTCCGCATTGTTCCTTGTTTTTATTTCTCTCTAACTTTGTATATTATTTGCCCATGTTTTCTTTTTTCTCTTTTCCTTTCTTTTCATTCTTTTTTCGTATAGCTTCATTTTTCTGTATTTTTTTTACCTATATTTTCTTTCTTTCTTTCTTTCTCTTCTTTATTTTCCTCTCTTTTTCATACTTTTCTTCATTTTTCTCTAACTGTATTTTTCACCTATAATTTCTTTCTTTCTCCTCTTTATTTTCCTCTCTTTTTCAAACTTTTCTTCATTTTTCTCTAACTGTATTTTTCACCTATATTTTCTTTCTTTCTCTTCTTTATTTTCATCTCTTTTTCATACTTTTCTTCATTTTTCTCTAACTGTATTTTTCAACTATATTTTCTTTCTTTCTCTTCTTTATTTTCCTCTCCATCCATCCCTTTTCCGCATTGTTCCTTGTTTCTTTTTTTCTCGACCTATATTTTTTTTCTTTTCTTTCTCTCTCTCTCCTTTATTTTCCTCTTTTCATTCATTTTCGTTCATTTTCATTCATTTTTTCACTTCATTCATTTTCCTCTTTTCATTTTTTCTGTAATTTTGTCCCTTTTTACCTATACTTTCTTTCTTTCTTTCTTTCTATCTTTCTTTCTTTCTTTCTTTCTTTCTCTTCTTTATTTCCTCTCTTTTCATCCTTTCTCCATATTCGTCGAACGTTGTATATTTTTAACCTCTATTTTCTTTCTTTTTCATCTTTATTTTCCTTTCATTTCATCCTTTTTCCATATTGTTCCTTGTTTCCATTTTTCTCTACCTATATTTTTTTCTTCCTCTCTTTCTCTCCTTTATTTTCCTCTTTTCATTAATTTTCGTTTGTTCCTTTTTTATTTTTTTCTCTAATTTTGTTCATTTTTTTCTTTTTTTCTTTTTTCTTTTCCTATCTTTTCATCCTTTCTCCATTTTTCTTTAACTTACTATATTTTTACCTCTATTTTCTTTCTTCCTCTTCTTTATTTTACTTTCTCTTCATCCCTTTTCCATATTGTTCCTTGGTTCCATTTTTCTCTAACTTTGTATATTTTTTTCTTACCATAACGAGACGCAGAGAAATATGATAAAAAAATATTAAAAAAAAGAAAAATCGTGTTTGTTAAGCTTTTCAAATAACTGGTTCTTGATATTTTTCTTTTCTTTTTCATTACAATATTTTCTTTCTTTTTATTTTCCTCTTTTTTTCCTTTCTTTATCGCATTGCTCCTTGTTACTATATTTTTTTTCTCTAAATTTTTCTCTTTCCATAAATTTTTCTCGTGTATGTATTTTCTCGCCGAATATATTTCTTCTTTATTACTTCGTTTATTTTCCTTTCCACTTTTTTTTTTTTTTACTTTTGGGGGAAATGTATATAAAAAATGTTGGATGTGTTATGATGCCAGAAACGGGAGGAGGAGGAGGAGGAGGAGGAGGAGGAGGAGAAGTAGGAGGAGGATAAAGAGGAGGAATATGATGTGAATGAAGAGGAGGGAATAGAGGAGAAAGTGAAGAAGTGAAAAAGAGGAATTAAAAAGAACGATGAAGATGAGGATGAATAAAAAAAAGAGGGGAAGGAAGAGGAAGAGAATGAGGAGGAGGAGGAAAAGGAAGAGGAAGAAGAGAATGAGGAGGAGGAGGAGGAGGAAAAGGAAAAGGAAAAGGAAGAGGAAGAAGAGAATGAGGAGGAGGAGGAGGAGGAGGAGAAAAAGGAAGAGAAAGAAGAGAATAGGGAGGAGGAGGAAAAGGAAGAGGAAGAAGAGAATAAGGAGGAGGAGGAGGAAAAGGGAGAGGAAGAAGAAGAGGAGGAGAAGGAGGAGGAAAAGGAGGATAATAATCACGAGAAAAAAGGAAAAGACGAGCAAGAACAAGAACCAAGAAAAAATGAATAAAGAAGAGAAAGAGGAGGAGAAAGAGGAAGGACGAAAGAGAAGAGAAAGTAGAGAAAAGAATAACGAGAAGAAACGGGAAAGTAAAACAAGAAAAAGAATACGAAGAAGAGGAAAAGGAAAAAGAAGGAGAGGAAGAAGAGGAGGATGCGAAACAGGAGGAGGAAGAGGAGGAGGAAAAGAAAGAGAAAAATTAAAAGAACAATAAACGGGAAAAAAAGAAAAAAAGATGAGGAAGAAAAGAAAGAGGAAGAAGAGGAAAATGAGGAAGAGGAAAAGAAAAAAAATCACGAAAACAAACCGAAAAGAAAAACAAGAAAAAAAAAACGAAAATAAACGGAAGAGGAAGAGGAAGAGCAGGAAGAGGAAGAGGAGAAGAAGAGGAAGAAGAACAGAAGAGAATGAGGAGGAAGATAAAGAGGAGAAGAATAATCACGAGCATAAACGGAAAAGGAAACGAAGAAAGATACAAAGAAACGAAAGAGGAGGAGGAAAAATAGGAAGAAAAAGAGGAAGAGGAGGAGGAAGAAGAGGAAGAGGAGGAGAAAGAAGAGGAAAGGAAGCCAGGGAGTTTGGAGGATTCAGTCATTCGTCTTCATTAGCCGGGAGGGAGAAAGTTGGAGGGAGGGAGGGAGGGAGGTAAAGGAGGGAAAAATACCTCCCTCCCTCCCTCTCTCAAGTTTCCTCTCTTTTTCTTAACATTTTCTTCTTGTCCTCGGAGTATCTTGAAGGGAGGAGGAGGAGGAGGAGGAGGAGGAGGAGGAGGGAAGGGAGGGAAGGAAGGAAGGAGGGAAAGTGGGAAGGAAGGAAGGAAGGAAGGAAGGAAGGAAAGAAGGAAAGCAGGAAGGATGGAAGGAGAGAAGGAAGGAAGGAAGGAAGGAAGAAAGGTAGTCGACAAGGAAAGGAAGAAGGAGGAGGAGGAGGAGGAGGAGGAGGAGGAGGAGGAGGAGGAGGAGGAAGAGGAAGATAAGGAGGAGAAAGGAAGATAAAAAGGAAGAGGAGGAAAGAAAAAAAGAGGAACAAGAGAAGAAATAAGAAAAATCAGATAAAAAGATGAGAAGGAAATAGAGAAGCAGGAAATAGGAGGAAGAGGAAACAGCAGGAAAAAAAAAACAAGAGGAGGAGGAGGAGGAGGAGGAAAGAGGAGGAAGGAAGGTAGAGAAAAGTAGAGAAAAAATAATTAAACTAGGGAAAAGAAAAACTTGCCTCTAATCACAGAAATTTCCTCTCCCCTCCCTCTTGAAGGAAGGAGGAGGAGGAGGAGGAGGAAGGAGTAAGAAGTAAGGACGGTAGGAAGGAAAAAATAAAAAATAAATCTTGTAATATTTTTCCTCCTTCAGTAATTCCTGCTTCTCTCTTTTGCCTCACTTTCTTATTCATCATTTTCTTCCTGTCTCTTTCACTGTTCATTCCTCTTTTTTCACCGTTTTCATCTCTTTCTTTAGTTCATTCATTAGTCATTCCATTTCTTTCCTCCATACATTAAATTTCTTCTTTCATTTGTTTCACTTCCTTCATTTATTTTATTTTTCTCCATTCAGTCTATTACTTTCATTTATTTTTTCCTTCCTTCATTCTATTTCTTTCAATTATTTCACTTCCTTCATATATTTCATTCCTTTTATTATTTATTTCTTCCATTCATTTCCTCCTTCAATTTCTTTCATTTACTTCTCTTCCGCCATTCATTCCATTTCTTTCCTTTCCTTCCTTCATTCCATTTCTTTCATTTATTTTTTCCTTCATTCAATATATTTTTTACATTTATTTTCCTTCATACACTCCATTTTTTTCACTTATTTGTCTTCCTCCATTCATTCCATTTCCTTCAACTATTTATTTTCACTCCACTCATCCACTTCATTCCCTCCTTCACTCCACTTCTCCCCTCCCCCTTCCTTACCCACCCCCCATGCTCCACCTCCTCGACTAACTCACATCTGTATAATTTCTCTCTCTCTCTCTCTCTCTCTCTCTCTCTCTCTCTCTCTCTCTCTCTCTCATCCATCATATTCATAAAACACTGGAAAAAGATAGATATGAAGAAGGGAAAGAAGAAAAGATAGGAAGCGAATAAAAATATGAAGAAAAGTGGACAAGAAAAAAAAAAGAGCGAATAAGAAACAAGAAAGAAGACCAAGAAAGAGGAAGAAAAGGAGAATGAAACATGGAAACACGGACACAGGGCAAGGCAGGCAACAGTATTTTGATGGGTGTGTAGAGAGTGAGTGTTTGTGTTATTAGTGAGCTATTAATGTCATTAGTGTGTTATTAGTGTGTTATTAGTACGTGTTATTTGTGTGTTATTAGTGTGTTATTAGTATGTGTTATTAGTATGTGTTATTAGTCAGGCATTTTAAGGACCTTCAGAAGAGAAAACTGAAAGAGAAAATGGATGATAAAGAACAGAAATACCTTAGCCGAAGAGAAAAGGAGGAGGAGGATCGGTAGTAGAGAAAAGTGAAGAAGAAAGTATGATAAAAAACAGAAATGCCTTAACCGAAGAGAAAAGAAGGAGGAGAAAAAGGAGGAAAGGAAGAAGAGAAAAATGAAGAAGAAAATGGATAACAAATAATAGAAATACCTTGTCCGCAGAGAAAAGGAGAAAGGGGAGGAGGAGGAGGAAGATAGGAAGCAGATAAGAAAGAAAAAAAAATAGTGGTATGATTTAGTATATGAAGGAATATGAAGGAAAAGAATAAAATAGAGAAACAAAAAAAAGAAAAGAAAAAGGAGGCAGGACTCTTAGAGGAGGATATGAAGAAAAGAATATAAAGAAAAAATGAAAAGAATGAAATAGAGAAAAAGGACCTGAATGAAAATGGAAAAGGAAGAACAGAACACAAGAAGTCAGCCGCAGGAAGAAGAAGGAGGAGAAAAAGGAGGGAGAAGAGAAAGAGGAAAGAGGAGGAGGAGGAGGGAGAAGAGAAAGAGGAAAGAGGAGAAGGAGAAGGTGGAGGGAGAAGAGAAAGAGGAAAGAGGAGAAGGAGGAGGAGGAGGGAGAAGAGAAAGAGGAAAGAGGAGGAGGAGGGGGGAGAAGAGAAAGAGGAAAGAGGAGGAGGAGGAGGAGGGAGAAGAGAAAGAGGAGACGGAGGAGGAGGAGGGAGAAGGGGAAGAGGAAAGAGGAGGAGGAGGAGGAGGGAGAAGAGAAAGAGGAAAGAGGAGAAGGAGAAGGAGGAGGAGGAGGGAGAAGGGAAAGGGGAAAGAGGAGAAGGAAGAGGAGGAGGGAGAAGAGAAAGAGGAAAGAGGAGGAGGAGGGGGAGGAGTTACAGTCGCACTCCACCTTCCTCTTCCTCCGCACCACCACCACATCAACCACCACCTCCTCCTTCCCCCTCCTCCCCACATCCTCCTCCCCCTGCCCACCTGCCGCCCACCTGAGGCCCCAAGACGCCGCCGCGTGTGTTAATTATGAAAATGTCCCAAAACTCGCCTAACTGAATAAGAATTAACTCGACTTGAGGGAGCCACGTATTGTACCGAGGAGGAGGAGGAGGAGGAAGAGGAGGAGGAGGAGGAGGAGGAGGAAGGGAAATAAGACCAGGTAGAACAAGATCAGGAACAAGATAAAGAAAAGAGCAAAAGGATTAGGATTAGGTTGAGGAGGAGGAGGAGGAGGAGGAGAAGGAAGAGACATGTAAACCTGGACGAGTAGGCAGCAGAAAGTTATTGTGGGTTGCGGGAGATGATTAAAGCACTTCTGTACGTGCTCCTGAATTCACTTAGTCCACTCCCGACGCAGCAAAGTGACGGTCAAGGCGATTCTTAAAGGAGTTGATCGTTTCCGCACTAACTACTTCAGCAGGGAGGCTGTTCCAGCGGCGGAGAAGGAGGAGGAAAAGGAGAAGCAGAAGGAAAAGGAGAAGAAGGAGGATGATGTGCAGATAGAGAATGAGAAGAAATAATGAGAAAGAAGAAAATGAGAAGCAAAACAGACATTGAGTAGGATGAAGAAGAGGAGAATAACGGGCTAAAGACAATAATCCTGAGAGCGATGAGAAGACAAAGAGAAATAAAAACAAAATAAAAAAGAAAACTAGAAAACATGAAATAAATAAATAAAAGGAAGAAAAAAGAAACAGAAGAAAAAACATACAACAAGAATAAACCCATCGAGAGAAAGAAAAAAATAAGAATGTTGAAAAAGAAGCGAATGGAAAAACACAAAAAAATAAACAGACTGTAAGAGAGAAAGGGAGAGATAAAGAAAACGGAGAAATATCCAGCGAATTAGAGAAGTGACCCAAAAATAGCAAGTTACGGGCCAACAGAAAATGGGAAACAGGGAAGGAAAGATAAAAATATGTATGAAGCGAAGAATAAAAAAAGAGAAAAAGAAAAAAAGTGAAAGCATACGAAAAAGAGGAATATGAAGTGAGAGAGAGAGAGAGAGAGAGAGAGAGAGAGAGAGAGAGAGAGAGAGAGAGAGAGAGAGAGAGAGAGAGAGAGAGAGAGAGAGAGAGAGAGAGAGAGAAAGGAAAATTTGAACATATCGAACACGAATAATAAAAAAAATAATAAAAAAATTGGAAGAATATGAGAAAGAAGAATATTAAGAGGAAGAGGAAGAGAGAAAGAAGGACGAAGAGGAAGAGAAAGACGAAGCAAGAGGATTGGGAAAATAAGGAAAAAAGCGACAATAAAAGGAGGAAAAGGAGGAAGAGAAAACAACGAAAAGATAACGAAAGAGTATGAAAGGAAAAAGAAAAGAAAAAACAAGAATGAATACCTGAAAGAAAGAAAAATGAGAGATAAAACAGTGGAAGAAAGAGGAAAGAAAACATGATAAAAGGAGGAAGGGAGAGGAGAGAAAACGTGATAAAAGGGGGAAGAAAGAGAGGAAAGAATAATTAGTAATACCCAAAAAACGAAACGAAGGAAGAAGAGAATATTAATAACGAGAGGGGAACAAAGGGGAAAGGGAAAACAAGGAATAAAAGGAGGAAAGGAGACAACCGTATGCTGATAAAGGAAGGGAAGAAAGGAAAAAATGGAAATGAAAAAGTCAGTTAACCAAAAAGATTTAGGAATGTGAAAATTGTCTTCCGTTTTCTTATTTTCTTTTTTGTTTCTTCTTTTCCTTTTTCTTTTTCTTCCTCATTATTTTTCTTCTTTTTTGGCTTTTCTTATTCTGTTAGTGTTCTTATTCTTCTTCCTTTTCTTTTTTTTCTTTTCCTTTCTCATCTTCGTTGTCCTCCTCCTAATTTTTTTCTTGTTTTTATTTCTTTGCTTCTCTTCCTCATTCGTCATATTTTCTTCTTTTCCTCATTTGGTTCATATTCTTTTTTTCTCTCTCTTCCTTTTCTTTTTCTTTTCCTTAATCATCTCCATCTTCCTCCTCCTCCTCATCTTCTTTTATCTTCTTTCTCCTCCTCCGCAATATTTTCTTCTCTCCCTTAATTTCTTCCTGTTTACTCTCTTTTCCTTCTCTTCATCTTCTTATTCGTTTCCTTCCTTTCTCATCTCTATCTTCATCTTTATCATCTTTCTTCCTTTTCTTGATCTTTCTTCTCCTCCTCCTCCACACTTTCTTTCCTTATCCCATTTTTTACGAGTTTTTTCTTATCTTTCTCTTCTTTTTTTTTTTTTTACTTTCTCATATAATCTCCTCCTCCTCCTCCTCCTCCTCCTTTCTCGGTATAATTCAACTTTCTCTTCACTATATTTTTGTTTCCCTTCGCAAACTTTACTTATTCTTTTTTTTCTTTCCTCCTGTCCCTCTAGGCCTACGAACGAGAGAGAGAGAGAGAGAGAGAGAGAGAGAGAGAGAGAGAGAGAGAGAGAGAGAGAGAGAGAGAGAGAGAGAGAGAGAGAGAGAAATACTGGTCGTAAGTTGAACAAAATTTTTTCACACACACTCTGGGACTCTTGAAGTTATTACGGGATGCAAATTATTTCCACTGGAGGGAGGAGAAGGAGGAGGAGGAGGAGGAGGAGGAGGAGGAGGAGGAGGAGGGGTGAAGGTGGGGGAGTTACCTAATTTGATTGGGTTTTTATAAGGAGAAGAAGGAAGAAGAAGAGGAAAGGAGCAGGAGGAGGAGGAGGAGGAGGAGGAGAAAAGGAAGAGGTGGTGGAGTCCAGGAGTTTAATTGTGAGGCGGAGTTGGTGTGTGTGTGTGTGTGTGTGTGTGTGTGTGTGTGTGTGTGTGTGTGTGTGTGTGTCTTTACTGCTGCTATTGGTTAAGTTTACATATATTCAATTTTATCTTTGTTTCCCTGATTTACTTATATGTTGTAGTAGTAGTAGTAGTAGTAGTAATATTAACAACAACAACAACAACAACAACAATAACAACAACAAACAAACAAACAACAAGGACAATACGACAAACACATTTCCAACCCACGTATACTTCTGTTAATGTAGAATCTTAAGCCGTTCACACACACACACACACACACACACACACACACACACACACACACACACAATTATGTACTTCTCAAACTTAATGAAAGCCGGAGGGGAAGAGAGAGAGCGAGAGACGGAGGAGGAGGAGGAGGAGGAGGAAGACTGGAAGCAAGGGAAGAGAAGGGGAGAGGATGTTAACTTCCCCTTACCTCCTCCTCGTCCTCCTCCCTCAGCAACGCCCCGAGGCCTACCTGGGAGGAGGTAAGCAGGAACTAATGTATTCCAGAGTTTGGTGTTGAGTGGTGCTGATTATCATGGTGTTCCCTCTTTGTTTGGCTCCAGGCACCACCACCACCACCACCATTATCACCATCATCATCACCATTAGCGTCACCGAAGATTGTGGTGAAGGTGATGTTGATCGTGGAAATGTGGAGTTGGCTTGGTTTAGTTGGGTTTGGATGTTGTTGTTTTGATATGTTCTTTTGTTGTTTTCCTTTGTGTTGTTTGGTTTGGTTTGGTTGGGTTGCGTTGGGTTGGGTTGGTTGGGCTGGGATGAGATGAGTTTGGTTGGGTTTGGTTTGGTTGAGTTTGGTTTGGTTGGGTTGGGTTTGGTTGGGTTGGATTGGGTTGAGTTGAGTTGGGCTAGGCTGGGTTGGGTTGAATTTGGTTGGGTTAGGTTGGGTAGGATTTGTTTTTTTACAGCAAAGGAAACTGACTCCTTTATGCCTGTTATTAAGATTCTTCCAAATGATGTTTTCTATGCCCTCTCTGGCCTCAACTCTCAGAAGGCTTATGGACCTGATGGAGTGCCTCCTATTGTCCTTAAAAACTGTGCTTCTGTGCTGACACCCTGCCTGGTCAAACTCTTTCGTCTCTGCCTATCAACATCTATCTTTCCTTCTTGCTGGAAGTATGCCTTTGTACAGCCTGTGCCTAAGAAGGGTGACCGTTCCAATCCCTCAAACTACCGCCCTATAGCTTTACTTTCCTGTCTATCAAAAGCTTTTGAATCAATCCTTAACTGGAAGATTCAAAAGCACCTTTCCACTTCTAACCTTCTATCTGACTGCCAGTATGGGTTCCGCAAGGGGCGTTCTACTGGCGATCTTCTTGCTCTCTTAACTGACTCTTGGTCATCCTCTCTTAGCCGTTTCGGTGAAACTTTCTCTGTTGCGCTAGACATATCGAAAGCCTTCGATAGAGTCTGGCACAAGTCTTTGCTTTCTAAACTGTCCTCTTTCGGATTCTATCCCTCTCTCTGTTCCTTTATCTCCAGTTCTATCTCTGCGGTGGTAGACGGTCACTGCTCTTCCCCTAAACCTATCAACAGTGGCGTTCCACAGGGCTCTGTTCTATCACCCACTCTCTTCCTGTTATTCATCAATGATCTTCTTTCCATAACAAACTGTCCTGTCCACTCATACGCCGACGACTCCACTCTGCATTATTCAACTTCTTTCAATAGAAGACCATCACAACAGGAAGTACACGACTCCAGACTGGAGGCTGCAGAACGC
>NC_066538.1:7941880-7949380 GCF_024679095.1 Eriocheir sinensis
TCTCTCCACTCTCACCCCACTCCCCTCTTTACCTTCTCCCTTCTCCTTTACTCCCCTATTCCCTATTATTTTTCCCTCTCATCTTCTTTCCTGTTTTCACTCCCTACTCATTCCTCCTCTTCCCCTCTTCTTTCCTCTCCCTCTCAATCACCTCCATTTCTACTCCCTTCTTCCCTCTCATCCACGCCCTTTCTCTGCTCCCTTTTCTCCTCCACTTTCCTTTCTCCCCATTTATCTTATCTCTATCACCTTCATTCCTACTTCCTTCTTCCCTCTCATCCACTCAAACTTACTTTCTCTCCCCATTATCATTCTCCACTTCCCTCTCCCCACTCCACCTCTCCCTCCTGTCTCTCAGCTCCCCTTCTCCCCTCTCGAGTGAGTGGGGAGATTGAGTAAGTCTCCCCAAAGATCTATACAATTCTATTATTTTGCTCATTCAAAGGAGGAGGAGGAGGAGGAGGAGGAGGAGGAGGAGGGAGAGGCAATATAGAGAGCTAGTGAGGGAGGTGATGAAGAAGAGGTATGGATGGAGGGAAGGAAGAAGGGAGGGAGGGAGGGAGGGGGAGGTATGGAGGAGGAGGAGGAGGAGGAGGAGGAGGAGGAGGAGAAGGAAGGGAAGACAAATGAGACAGAATCAGAGGGTGGAGGAAAGATAGAGAAGGAGAAATTAAAGAATAACAATAGGAGAGAGAGAGAGAGAGAGAGAGAGAGAGAGAGAGAGAGAGAGAGAGAGAGAGAGAGAGAGAGAGAGAGAGAGAGAGAGAGAGAGAGAGAGAGAGAGAGAATGATAATCATGTAAGAGCAAAACAAACAAAAAACGAAATGGAAAAACAAAAATAAAAAAATAAAATGTAAATAAAATCCCAAAAATGAACAAAAACAAGAAAAAAACAAAGATGAACAAACGAACACACAAAAAAAGAGAAAAACTAATACAAAACGTCAAAAAATGGTAAGAAAAAGCAAAACAAGACAATGAGAGAGAGAGAGAGAGAGAGAGAGAGAGAGAGAGAGAGAGAGAGAGAGAGAGAGAGAGAGAGTGGCTGGATGTGGAATTTTGGCTGTGGACTTTTCCATTGGTCATATATCATCCATTAAGTGAGAGCGGTTGGCCACGCTGATCCATAAGGGGTGGGGGGAGGAGGAGGAGGAGGAGGAGGAGGAGGAGGGGCCGGTGAGCTCTGATATCGCTCTCTCTCCACAATACTTCACTCCCATCCCAGAACACAGCGACTCACCACCACCACCACCACCAATGGAAGATGTGGTGGTGGTGGTGGTGGGTGTAGGTGAGGTGATGAAGTTGTGTATGATTTTTTTTTTCCTCTCAACCATTTTTCACCACCACCACCACCACCACCACCACCACCGTTGCAAGATGTGGTGATGGTGGTGGTGATGAAGTTGTGTCCATGATTTATTTTTTCATCACCACCACCACTACCACCATTACTATTGTCATCACATGTTGGGGGTGGTGATGGATTGGTGGTGGGGTGGATATGGGTGGTGTTCGCTGGTTGATACTCCTGACTACCACCATTACCATCACCACCACCACCATCATCACCACCACCACACCAAAAATATGTAGAAAGTGGTGTTACAGGTGGAGGAGTAGGTGGAGGTGATGGAAAGGGAGAGAAGAAGAAGGAAGACAAGAGAGAAAATGAAGGGGAAGGAAAGAAATGGGGAGGAGAAAGAAAGGAAGGAAGGGGTGACTGATGAAGGGGTAGAGATGGGATGAAGAAAGAAAAAGAAGGGCAATGGAAGATAAGGGGGATGGGAAAGTAGGATAAGGAGATTAGAGATGGGAACTGGAGATGGGGTCGGGTGGAGATGGGGGGTATGGGACTGATGGGAAAGGGATGGGGAATGGGGGAAGACGAGAAAACAAATAGAGAAATGGGTAATACAAGACGAAGCAGAAAGGGAGCTGAAAAGGGACTGGTGATGGGGTTAAGGGAATGAAGGGGAAGAATGGGGAAGGGGCTGTGAGATAGGTAGGAAGGGGAAAATGGGGATGTGATGGGTGACTGAGATGATGGGGAAGGAAGGGAAAGGGCTGCGAGATAACCAGGAAGGGATGAGGAGGTGATGGGGTGAAGGGAATGAAGGGGAAGAATGGGGAAGGGGATGTGATAGGTAAAAAGGGGGAAATGGGGATGTGATGGGTGACTGCGATGAAGGGGAAGAAAAGGGAAGGGCTGCGAGGTGACAAGGAAGGGGATGGGGAGGTGATGGGTTGAAGGGAATGAAGGGGAAGAATGGGGAGGGGGATGTGAGATAAGTAGGAAGGGGGAAATAGGGATGTGATGGGTGACAGCGATGAAGGGGAAGCAAGGGAAAGGGCTGCAAGGTGACCAGGAAGGGGGTGAGGAGGTGATGGGGGAAGGGGAGGAAGGGGAAGGACTGAAGAGGAGGATGAAGGGGTATAAGGGGAAGAAAGGGGAAGAGCTGCGAGATAACCAGGAAGGGATGAGGAGGTGATGGGAGAAGGGGAAGAAGGGGAAGGACTGAAAAGAAGTATGAAGTGGTATAAAGTGAAAGGGGTGAAGGGGAGAGTTGAGGTGGCAGGGAAGTGGATGAAGGTGGGGAGAAAGGGGAAAAGAGAGAGGAAGGGGCTGAGATGGATGCTGTGAGGGGATGAAAGATTTAGAGAAGAGACAGGTGTTCTGGGGTGCAGGGCTGGGGAGTGAAGGAATGCTGGGGGAGAGGAGAGCTGGATGGGGAGAGGAGATATACCTGGGGAGAGCTTAACCGTGCTAGGTGGGAGATAAAAATAGGGGGAGGTAAGGGCATGCTGGGGGAAGCTGGGGAGACACTGGGGGGGAGAAGAAAGGCTGGGGAGAGGAGATATACCTGGGGAGAGCTTAACCGTGCTAGGTGGGAGATAAGAATAGGGGGAGGTACGAACATGCTGGGGGAAGCTGGGGAGACACAGGGGGCGTATGAGGAAGAACTGAGTGTACCTGTGGGGAGAATAGTCGGTATAATGCCGTATGTGGGGAGCTAAGAGATGAGGGAGATCAGAGGGAGATATTAGGAGGTCTGGGGAGGCGGGGTGAGGAAATACTGGGGAGATAAAACTGAATAAGAGCATAACTGGGAAGCTGGGAGACTGGGGGAGATGGTAGGGGACGTCTGGGGAGGCATGCTGGGGAGTAACTGGAGGCGTATATGAGGAAGAAAATAAGGCCGCTCAATGGCATATGTGGGGAGCTGAAGGGCTGGGGGAGATCAGAGAGAAAAGATGAAGGTCTGGGGGCGGATGGGGAGTCTCTGGGGCCTTCTGGGGAGGCATGCTGGGGAGTAACTAGAGGCATATGAGAAAGAAAATAAGACCCCTCAATGGCATATGTGGGGAGCTGGAGGACTGGGGGAGATCAGAGAGAAATGCTGGAAGTCTGGGGGAGTCTGGGGGTGGCTGGGGAGGCATGCTGGGGAGTAACTGGAGACGTATGAGGAAGAAAGAATAAGACCGCTCAGTGGCATATGTAGGGAGCTGGAGGGCTGGGGGAGATCAGAAAAAGATTATGGAGGTCTGGGGGCGTCTGGGGGTGGCTGGGGAGTCTCTCGGGCCGTCTGGGGAGCGAGTGGAAGGCGGAAGGGGAAGAAAATAAGACCTCTCAATGGCATATGTGGGGAGCTAAAGGACTGGGGGAGATCAGAGAGAAATGATGAAGGTCTGGGGGAGTCTGGGGTGGCTGGGATGTCTCTGGGGCCGTCTGGGGAGGCATGCTGGGGAAGAAAATAAAACCGCTCAATGGCATATGCGGGGAGCTGGAGGGCTGGGGGAGATCAGAGAACGATGATGGAGGTCTGGGGACGTCTGGGGTGGCTGGGGAGTCTCTGGGGCCGTCTGGGGAGCGAGTGGAAGGCGGGAGGGAAGAAAATAAGACCTCTCAATGGCATATGTGGGGAGCTAAAGGACTGGGGGAGATCAGAGAGAAATGATGAAGGTCTGGGGGAGTCTGGGAAGTCTCTGGGGCCGTCTGGGGAGGCATGCTGGGGAAGAAAATAAAACCGCTCAATGGCATATGCGGGGAGCTGGAGGGCTGGGGGAGATCAGAGAAAGTTGATGGAGGTCTGGGGGCGTCTGGGGTGGCTGGGGAGTCTCTGGGGCCGTCTGGGGAGGCATGCTGGGGAAGAAAATAAAACCGTTCAGTGGCATATGCGGGGAGCTGGAGGGCTGGGGGAGATCAGAGAGAAATGATGAAGGTCTGGGGGAGTCTGGGGTGGCTGGGGAGTCTCTGGGGCCGTCTGGGGAGCGAGTGGTGGGCGGGTTCTCTCTCCGGGCCTGGTGAGCGTTGGCTACTGGTAATGTTGTGGGCATGACGTATAATGTGACGATCCAGGGCCTCATTACGACCCGCCATCAGTATCTATAAACTCGGGCCCGTCACACACACAGGGGGCCTCCACTCATCACGCGCCCCCCCTCCCCGCCCCCCTCCTCATCCTCCGCCTGGTCTTCCTCCCCCTCTTCCCCCTCCTCCTGGTCTTCCTCCCCTTCTTCCTCCTCTTCTTCGGTCTACTCTTCTTCCTCCTGGTCGGATTCTTCCTACTCTTCTTTCTCCTACTGGTTAGACTCTTCTTCCTTTTCCTGGCCCGTCTTTTCCTCCTCCTCCTCCTCCTCCTCCTGGTCTTCCTCCCCCTCTTCCTCCTCCTCCTCTTCGGTCTACTCTTCTTCCTACTCTTCTTTCTCCCTCTGGTTAGACTCTTCCTCCTACTCTTCCTCCTCCTTCTCCTGCTGGCCCGTCTTTTCCTCCTCCTCCTCCTCCTCCTCCTCCTCCTCCTCCTCCTCCTGTTGCTGATGATGACGATGCTACTACTACTCGTCTTTCTTCGACCGTTCTTCCTCTTCTGCTCTCTCTCACACACACACACACACACAGAAGTACTCCTCATCACAGTCAATCCTCCTCCTCCTCCTCCTCTTCCTTCTCCTCCTCCTCCTCGACCTCCTCCACCTCCTCCTATTTTTTTTAAGTCTTCCTTCTCGCCCTACGCACTCAGCTAACCTCCCTTCCTCCTCCTCCTCCTCCTCCTCCTCCTCCATCACTAAGAACGCAATCCCTTTCTCTTTCTGTATTTCTCTCTTTCTCTTTCCTTCTTTTTCTTTGTCTTTCTTTGTCCACCCTTCTCTCTGTCTCTCTCTCACTTACTGTCCCTGTTTTTGTGGTGTTTTTATTCTCTCTCTCTCTCTCTCTCTCTCTCTCTCTCTCTTTATTTATTTATTTATTTTATTTATTTATCATCTTTGTCTCTTTCCTTATAATTATGTGGTCTAGTTTATTCTCTACTCTCTCTCTCTCTCTCTCTCTCTCTCTCTCTCTCAGTTGAAACTCCTCCCACTCTGTTCTTTCCCTCCTCCTCCTCCTCCTCCTCCTCCTCCTCTTCTCTTGACTCCGTTCCTTTGCGCCCCTCCCTCCCTCCTTCTCTCCCTCCCTCTCTCCCTCCCTCCCTCCCTCTCTCCCTCTCTCTCTCTCCCTCTCGAAGTCCGATTTCGAGAAGGGAAAAAGTAAATGAATTTCCGACTCGGTTCCCATTTTCTCTCTCCTCAGTGCGTCTCTCTCTCTCTCTCTCTCTCTCTCTCAGCCCTCCTCCTCCTCCTCCTCCTTAATACACTCACTCATACATTCCCTTTTGTTTACTGCACCTCCTCCTCCTCCTCCTCCTCCTCCTCCTCCTCTTCCTCCTCCTCCTCCTCTCCCTCCCCCTCCTGTTGTTGTTGTTCTTTTTTCATTTTCTTGATCTTTCATTTTTTTCTCCTTTTTCTTCTCCTCTATTGCTTCTTCCTTCTGTTCCTGCTCCTCTTTCTTCTCCTCCTTCATCTTCTTTTACTCCTTTTCTTCTTAGTCTTCTTACATTTTCTTCCTTCCTCCTCCTCCTGCTGCTCCTCTTCCTCCTCCTCCTCCTCTTTCCTTTGATCCTCTTCCTCATCCTTCTCTTTCGCCTCTCACAATTCCTCCTCCTCCTCCTCTTTCCTTTGATCCTCTTCCTCATCCTTCTCTTTCACCTCTCACAATTCCTCCTTCTCCTCCTCCTCCTCCTCCTCCTCCTCCTCCTCCTCTTCCTCTTTCTTTTGATCCTCTTCCTCATCCTTCTCTTTCACCACTCACAATTCCTCCTCCTCCTCTTTCTTTTGATCCTCTTCCTCATCCTTCTCTTTCGCCTCTCACAATTCCTCCTCCTCCTCCTCCTCCTCCTCCTCCTCCTCCTCCTCTCTACACACACACAGTTCCACACACCTACACTATCTCTTTTCACCACTTCCCTTCCTTTCCCCCTCTCCTCCCTTCCCCTCCTCCCTCCTCCCCTCCCCCCTTCCCTTAAATCCTTGGAAAGAAAAATTGTATGAGAATGGAAATGTTTTATGTGATTCTTGCGGCGAGTTGGCGAAATGGCTTCCAAACACACCTCTCTCTCTCTCTCTCTCTCTCTCTCTCTCTCTCTCTCTCTCTCTCTCTCTCTCTCTCTCTCTCTCTCTCTCTCTCTCTCTCTCTCTCTCTCTCTCTCTCTCTCTCTCTCTCTCTCTCTCTCTCTCGGGGGATCCGTGGGTTTACGAACATCGAAAGAGCTTATATTCTTTTGTGTCCACTGTGTGTGTGAGTGTGTGTGTGTGTGAGAGAGAGAGAGAGAGAGAGAGAGAGAGAGAGAGAGAGAGAGAGAGAGAGAGAGAGAGAGAGAGAGAGAGAGAGAGAGAGAGAGAGAGAGAGAGAGAGAGAGAGAGAGAGACGTGAAAAACAGTGTAACCAGAAGCAAATTAAATTCCTTATCCTCAAAAACAAGATAACAAAATGAACCTTATCTCTGGCCAATCAGGAAACGCACACACACACACACACACACACACACACACACACACACACACACACACACACACACACACATACACTTGGCCCTTTGTGGTATTGTGTGTGTGTGTGTGTGTGTGTGTGTGTGTTGCGGCACGTAAGCAGATAGATAAATACATAGATAAGAAAAAGAATACAAAATCATATTATTAAAGATAGATATGAAGACGGACAGTTCAATAGACAGATAGACATATTAGAGACAAACAGATAGACAGACACAGATAAACAGTAAAGAAATAAATGTTGAAAGAAATAAGAAAAACGATTGAAGCAGAAAGAAAAGGAAGAAATGGTATGTCAGAAGAAAAGGAAGAAAATACAAAAGAAAGAAATCAAGAAGACAATAAGAAAGAAGAAAGAAAGAAAGAAAGAAAGAAAGAAAGAGAATAGCAGTAAAATTAAGTAAGGAGGAACTGTGTGATTCGAGTTGTAATCAAACACATAATGCTGGGTTTGTTGTTAGGAGGAGGAGGAGGAGGAGGAGGACAAGGAGGGCGACCAACAAGCCAGGACATAGAGAGAGGAGATAGCAAACAGGAGATTAAACAGAACAAGGATTGGAGGAGGTAGAAGAGGAGGAGGAGGAGGAGGAGGAGGAGGAGGAGGGCAATAAGAGCGCAGGAAGCCAGCTGAC
>NC_066538.1:7951880-7981880 GCF_024679095.1 Eriocheir sinensis
TAAGAAGGAAGGAAGGAAGAGAGAAGGAAGGAAGGAAGGAAGGCGGTTGAAAAGGAGAAGGAAGAACCGAGGAACAGAGGAGAGGACACAGAAGGAAATAAGGATGAAAACTAGGAGAGGAAGGAGAAGAAGAAGATTGGGATAGAAAGAACGAAAGAGGAGGGATGGAAGACGAGAGGAAAAGGAGTTAGAGAGGAAGATAAACGGAGGAAGAAAAGAAAGGAGGCGGCTAACCAAGGAAAGAAGGTAGAAGAGAACGTATGGGAGGAGGAAGAGGAAGAGGAGGAGGAGGAGAAGGAAGATCGAAGGAGGAAGGAAGGAAGGTGACAGCCGAAGAGGTATAGCGATCGGAAGAGGAGGAGGCGATAGGCAGGGAGGGGGGGGAGAAGAAGAAGAAGAAGAAGAAGAAAAAGAAGAAGAAGAAGAAGAAGGGATTGGAATGGAAGGTAGTGAAAATATATGGAAGAAGGGAAGGAAGTGGAAGGAAAGAGATGAGGGGAAGGGGAAAAGGAGGAGGGAATGGAGAGGAGGAGGAGAAGAAGAAGAAGAAGAAGAAGAAGAAGAAGAAGAAGAAGAAGAAAAAGGCAGGGGAAAGAAAAAGGAGGACAAGAAAGGAAGGAAGACCATACAGAGGAAGAGGAAAAGGAAGAATGAAAGAGTAAAAAAAAAAAACGAAAGAACCAAAGAAAAAAGAAAAGAAAGAACATTGAAGGAAAGACATTGAAGAAAAACAGCGGATGAAATAAGGGAAGGAAAAGGAGAAGGAGCAAAAGGAGAAGGAGGAGGAGGAGAAGGAAAAAGGAGAAGATCGGAGAAAAAAAGAAGGCTAAGAAGATCGGAAAACGACGGATAGAGGAGGAGTACATAAGAAGGTAAAGGAAGGGATATAGATGCAAAGGAGGAGGAGGAGGAGGAGGAGGAGGAGGAGGAGGAGGAGGAGGTCAGAAAAAGGAGAGAAAAGCAGAAACAGGAGAAGCAGAAAATAAACATAACATAACATTGATTACCGAAGACAAACAAGAAGAAAGAGGCGGAGAAAGGGATATAGGGACGGAGGAAGAGGGAGGAGGAGGTGGAGGAGGAGGGCAACTACAAGAAGGAGGAGGGTTAGACTAGGAGGAGGAGGAGGTTAGAAAAAGGAGAGAGAAACAGAAACAGGAGTAGCAGAAAATAAGCATAACATTGATTAAAGAAGAGGAACGAGAAAAACGAGGCGGAGAAAGAGAAAGAGGAGGAGGAGGGCAGCTACAAGAAGGAGGAGGGTTAGACTAGCAGCAGGAGGAGGAGGCGGAGGAGGGTCAGGCCGAGGAGGAGGAGAGGGGTCAGGCCAGGAGGGGGGGCAGGAGCGGGTGATGAGGGCGGAATGTAAATCGTCACGTCCCTGGGAATATCGAAGACACTGGGTCGTGGAGGTGCATATTCAGGCCCCGCGGTGAATATGGAACGGCCGCCCCGCCACCAGGAGCCCGCCAGCGCCCGCCACACGCCGCCGCCGCCGCCAGTCTCCTCCCTGGTCCTGCTCAGGCCGCCGCGCCCTCCCGAAGGTGACGGCGGCGGCGGCGGCGGCGGCGGCGGTGGTGGGGACGGTGGCGGCGGTGTGCGTGTGTTATAGATGAAGAGGAGGAGGTGAAGGGGGTCAGAATCGAAGAGGAAAAACGAATCCAGAAGAAAATTGAGAGAAAGGCGGATAAATAAGAAGCCAAAGACGAAGAACGAGAATAAAGAAGGAGAAGAAAGAAGAGAGAAGAAGGAAGGAGAAAAAACGAATCCAGAAGAAAATTGAGAGAAGGGCGGATAAATAAGGAGAAGAAAGAAAAGAGAAGAAGGAAGGAAGGAGAAAAAACGGGTAAATGAAAAGAAAGGCAGAGAAGAAAAGCTAAGGATAAGTACGGAAGAGACCAAAGATGAAGAAGAACGAGAAAGAAATAAAGAAGAAAGAGAAGAAAGAAGGAAGAGAGGAGAAAAAACGGATAATGAAGAGTCGGAGAAAGAAAACGAAACAGAAGCACATAAGATACCAAAGACGAAGAAAAACGAGAAAAAAAGAAAAAAGAAGAAGGAAGGAAGAATGGAGAAAAACAAAACGAATACATGAAAAGAAAGTCGGTGAAAAAACACGCAAAACAGAAGTAAATAAGAAAATAAAACCAAGTATGAAGAAGAAAGAGAAAAAGAAGAAGAAAAAGAAGAAGACGAAAAAGAAGAAGAAGAAGGCGGAGGAGAAAGGGATAAAGCAACAACGTAGAAGATGAAGGGAAGGAGAAAGTAAGAAAGAAAGAAGACAGGAAAAGTGAAAGAAAGGCAATAAAAAGTGTTGTTTGAAGTGTTGTGTTACTGAAGACGAAAGGAAAGAAGGAAGAAGGAAAAGAGTATTAGTGGTGTTGACAGTGATGAAGTGGTGATGGTGGTGGTGGTGGTGGTGATGTTGAGGTGGTGAGTGTTAGTTCGTCCTCCCGCCGCTGGTGTTTGGTGGTGATGTTGCTTGGTTGGTTCTTCCTTCATCACCACCACCACTATCACCACCATCATCATCACCACCAGCTACTTCTTCCTCCGCTGCTGACATCATCACCACTCACCACCATCGCTCAACACCCCCATCAAAACCAACGATTCAAATCACCTCCTCCTCCTCCTCCTCCCGTCGTCACCACCACCACCACCACCACCGCCGCCGCCTCCTCTTCTTCCCTCTTCTTCGAGTCCGCGTGTGTATGCCGCTCTCTTCCGAAACAAACTTCACTGGATTGATGTTTCTCACCACCACCGCCACCACCGCCGCCGCCGCCGTCACACTGATGTAGAAAATCTCGTTATCCGGTGTGGCGGTATCCGGATTGGCGCTTACCGGTTTTGTGTCTGCCGGAACGCCTTGAACCGCATCTAACCACGACCTCATGTGCATCTTAACACGACCTTAACCGGATCCGAACTAATATGAACGAGCTGAACCGGATCCGAACTAATATGAACGAACTGAACCGGATCCGAACTGATATGAACGAACTGAGCCGGATCCGAACTAATATGAACGAACTGAACCGGATCCGAGCTAATATCAACGATTTATCTGGATCTGAGGGTAGCATGAATGTGTCTATCCGGCTTCGTACTTTCTTGAACGGCTTGAACCGGATTAGTGCGTCTCCTGAACCGCCTTGAACCGAATTAAGTGCTTCCTAGTGCGAGTCTTAACCGGATCCGTACGTACAAGAGCGACAAAAACCGGATTAGTGTGTTCTGGAGTGAGTGTTACCGGATTAAACTGTGATATTAACCAGATCTCGACCTCACATTAACCGGATCCAACCCAATCGACGCAACCATAACCGGAGTTCGTCATACGGATACCCGGATACCTGTTTCACCACCTCCACCACCACCACCACCACCACCACTACCACCACCACCATCGTCATCGTCACTACCAACACAACTAACAACAACAACAAAATCAACGACAAAACCAGCGCAAACTTGTCTGTGTAAAGATGTGCAGCAGACGCGTGCGTGTGTGTGTGTGTGTGTGTGTGTGTAACAAGCCAGTGTCATATGTGCACGGTTTATGTTATTGAGGGGAGGGGGGGAGAGGGGGAGATGGGGAGGGGAGGAGGAAGGGGGTAGTAGATGTGTGTACGTGTAGTTATGAAAGAGAGGAGGGGGAAGAGAGAAGAGGTAACGGGGGGAAGGGGAAGGGAGGGGAGGGGGGGAGGGGTAAGAGGAATGGGTATAGAACCTCCCCTACCTCCCCTTAACCCTTTCCTCATCCATGCCCCTTGCAACACACACACACACACACACACACACACACACACACACGTAATAGTTTATAAGTTCAAGTAAATATAATGTGAGTTAAAAGATAGTGTTTTTAGTGTTTGAGAGAGAGAGAGAGAGAGAGAGAGAGAGAGAGAGAGAGAGAGAGAGAGAGAGAGAGAGTCTTAAAAGGAAAGGAGGAAGAGAAAGCAAGGGACACACACACACACACACACACACACACACACACACACACATAGACGCTTACACAGACACACACTTTGCAGTTATCATTATTATATTCAGTATCACAATAATTATAAATTACCTCCGATTTATTCATTATTTTTACTACTACTACTACTACTACTACTACTACTACTACTACTACTACAACTACTACTGCTACTACTGCTACTACTACTACTACTACTACTACCACCACTACTACTACTAATACTAATACTATCACTATTACTACTTCTACTACCACTACAGCGACAACAACAACAATCACCATTACTCCAAATATTGCTACATCAAAATTTTAAAAAAAGATTAAAATTTAAAAAGAAAAATCAAAATAAATCCAAGCACACCTTTACCTGATCGAGGCTAATGAGTGCCCAGGTAAATCACTCCCCTGGGCCCGCGTTCACCTGTTGAGACCCCCCGGGAGCACCTGGCAGCCTAATTAAGCCAGGCACAGGTGTTAGGGGTCATTAGTGGCGTGATCAGTGCACGTGTGTGTGTGTGTGTGTGTGTGTGTGTGTGTGTGTGTGTGTGTGTGTGTGTGTGTGACGTGAGTAGTAATTACCTTTATAATGCAAATGTAATAGTAGTAGTAGTAGTAGTAGTGTAATAGTAGTAGTAGTAAGAGGAGTAGTAGCAGTAATAATTGTAGGAGTATCGATATTTTATTACTATCATTATCGTTGTGTTTTTTATCATTATTACTATTATTTTTTTCCATCAATCATTATTATTAATTAACATCATCTTCCAAACATCATTATTATTACTCTTACCATCACAATGATTCACACACTCTGCCCACCCCACTCCACCACCCCTTCAATTCTCCTGACCCACTCCTTCCCTCCCACTCCACTTAGGGACCACACACAACCCTCTCCACCTATTCTTCCCGTTACCTCCACTCTTCGCGCTACCTTCCTCTCATATTCCCAAGCACTTCAAGGCTATCGTGGAGGTTGTGTTAGTAATTCCAAGGGTAATTTCATGAGCCTAGTGATAGTTTTTAAGCCCGGCGGGTCAGATAAGCTTCACAAGTTTATTAGGTTATGGGCAATATTCTTAAACATTCCGGGACTTTGGTAGATAGTTTTAAGCCATATTATACAGTCTTGGCGGGTCAGATACATTCTCAAGTTTATTAGGTTACGGGCAATATTCTTAAACATTCCGGGGCTTTGGTAGAGGTTGTGGGTGTTTCCATGGATAGTTTGATGAGCCTAGTGATAGTTTTTTAAGCCATATTATAGGTCAGATAAGGTACTCAAGCTTATTAGGTTACGGGCAATATTCTTAAACATTTTCGGGGATTTGGTAAAGGTTGTGGGTGTCTCCATGGGTAGTTTCATGAGCCTGGTGATAGTTTGACAAGGCTTCCGCATCGTGAATGTGAAAAATAACTCAAGAAAGCCCGACTACTCTCCTTTGTGATCCTTGGAAATAATTATTGTGAGAGTAGAAAGGATCTGAGAATACGGGGTCATAGTAAGTTCCCTCGTGTCCCTCAGCCTGGCCGCGTAACCTTAACTCTCTCTCTCTCTCTCTGCCGTGTACGCGACGTCTGGCTGATGCTTTACTATCTCGAACAGCTGATTAATTTGTATTTCTTTTTTTTTCTGTTGTTGATTCTATCCACACAATATATTAACCACCTGAAGTGTCTGCAAAGGTGTGCTCATTAAACTTTTATTATTTTTCATGCGATTGCAATAACTTGATATAATAATAATAATAATAATAATAATAATAATAATAAGAAGAAGAAGAAGAATAAGAATAAGAATAAGAAGAAGAAGAAGAAGAAGAGGAAGAAGAAGGAGGGAATTAATATAAGTAGCATTACCGGTACTACTGCTGGCATTATAATATGACGGTATTCGACTGGCAGGAAAATCTAAATCGTGTACCAATTATAAAAGCGAAAAAAAAACACCAATAATAATAATAATAATAATAATAATAAAAATAATAATAACAACAATAATAGCCATAATAAACAATGATGATGGACCAAAGCAAAATTCATCATTCCAACTCTAAGCCTACCCCCCCCCCCCCCCTCCAATACTATTCCTTCACCCCTAATCCTATGACTCCAGCCCATCCCCATTCGCCACACCAGTCTTCAGCACTTCGCTTCCAAGCACCCTTACCCCAAAATTTCCCCACCATCCCCGACCTCTTCCAACCCCCAAATCCTCAACCTCAACCCCCAAAACCTTCCCCAATCGGTCCCTGTCACTCCCCATCTTCTATCCCCATTCCCTTCATCACCACTGCGCCAATTCTCCTTCTTCTACACCACCGCCGCCGCCGTCACCGCCGCCATCACCACCGCCGCCGCCGCCGCCGCCCGCTCAGAGCCTACCTGTCTCCCGCGAATACAGGTGTTTCACGGCCTTAATTAGTGACGTCACCTGCTTGAGATTCTTTTTTTTATATTATTTGTCAGCATTTTTACTTTGCCGACAACTGTTATGTAATTTGGGTACGAGATTTTTTTTTCTTTATGTATTTCGTGTTATTGGTACGTGTATTATTCTTGTTTTTTTTTCTTCTTTTTACTAGTGTTCTTTACGTTCATATATTCCAACGTTCAGTAAATGTCTTCTTCGATCCTTTTATAGAAATCATTTACGGGATCGTTTTAACTTTACAGACAATTATTTTTTTTAGGGGGGTAATTTGTGTCCGAGATATTATTCCTTTGTGTATTTATAATTTTAGAGATGCGTTTATTATTTTTATTTTATTTTCATTTATTTTCATTCATTCACTTTCATTTATTATTATTTTATTTTTATTCATTTTTATTCATATATTTTCTCTTATTATTGTTATTTTATTTTCATTTACTTTTATTTATTTTCATTTATTTTCATTCATTCACTTTCATTCCTTATTATTTTATTGTCATCTAATTTTATTCATATTTTTTTATTATTCTTATTTTATCATTCTTATTTTATTGTTTTTGTCCTGCTGTTGTTTAGTTTCATATATTCCCACCTTCAGCTAAAGTCTTATTCTCCCTTTTTATGGACCTATTTATTTTATCTTAGTCTATTTCAGTCATTTATTTCATTTATTTTATTTCCGTTCACCCGCTTCCTTCAACACAGCTTCATTCAGATCACGCTTAATTTTGTTTCAGTTACGCGTGTATGCCAAATTACATTCTCATTTTTCTTTCATTAAATATTCTTTGCCAAGTAATTTATTCGCCTCTATCTGCAACAAAAGAATATTAATGCAAGATCGGGCGATAAAAGTATTATTTCCGCATTGTGTCGCTGTTAAAAGACATTGAAATCTGTTATCGTTATTAGTAGCATTTTTAGCAGCATTTTGTTAATATGTTCCTTCCGTTTTGTTTTTCTTTGTCATTCTTCTTTTTGTCTTTATTTTGTTTTTCTCATCATAATATCCTCTTTTTCTTTTTCTTTCTCCTATTCTTTTTTTATTTTACTTATTCATAACATCATTCTTCATCATTTTCTACCTCTTTTATATCATTATCTTAACATATTATCATTCTTCTTCTCCTCCTTCTTTTTCATCATTATTGTTTCTTATACTATCATTGAAAAAAAAAAAGTTGAGCTGATTTTCTGGTATTCTTCAGTGGCAAAAAATTCAAGTACTTAAGCACACACACACACACACACACACACACACACACACACACACACACACACACACACACACACACACATGTTACCCGCCAGGTGTGGGGGTTACAGGTGGGGAGGGAAGGGAGGGACAGGTGTAGAAGAGAAGGGAGGAGAGTAGGAGGGAGGAAGACATGTGTGGAGGGAGAGGCAGGACTGTACATATGTCTGTCTGTCTGTTTGTCTGTCTGTCTGTCACCCATTTTGTTTACGTCGCCATTTCTGTTTTCATTATTTTTTCTTCTATTTGCTTGTCTTTTCATATTCGTTTCCCTTCCTTCTCTTCCCTTTCTCTTTCTTTTTCACTCTATTCACTTTTCTCTTCACTCTTTTATTTAGTCATATTTATTATTATCTTCCTTTATTTATTTCCCTTCCTTCTCTTCTCCCTTTTAATCTTTCTCTCTTTATTCCCTTTTCCCTCTTCACCATTTCATTTCGCTTCACTTCTTAATCTTTCTTTATCTGATCCCATCCTTTCTCTTCTGTCTCTTCCTTTTTCCCATTCTTTGTTCCCCTTCTCTCTTCACCGTTTCAATTCGTCCCTCTTCTTAATCTTCCTTTAAATAATTCCATCTTTTTTTTCTCCCTCTTCCTTTTTCCACTCTTTATACCGTTTTTTCTTCCCCCTTCCATTTCGTCCCACTTCTTAATCTTTCTTTATCCACTTCCCTTGTTTTCTTCTACCTCTCCCTTTTTCACTTTATTCTTCCCATGTTTTCTTTCTTTTCTCTTTTACCATTTTTTCCCCTTCCTAATCTTCCAGTATTCAGTATCCTTTCCTTTTATTCACCCTTTCTCTTCTCCGCTCCTTTCTCCTTCCCCTCTTCCCCTCTTTTATTCCCCACTCCACAATGTTCCACTTACGATTTTTTTTTCTATTTCCCTTCTTCTCTTCTCCTTTTCCTTTTTTCAACTTAACTTCCCCTTCCTTTTTCTTATCCCTTTCTCGTTTCAAATTCCCTTCCGGTTTTCCTTTCCCATTTCCCTTCTCCTTCACTGTCTCCATTCCCTCTTTCCCCTTATCACTTTTCCTTCTCTTCCATCTTCCATCCATCCCTTTTTTTCATTTCCCTTCTTTTATTCCCCTTTGCCGATTATTTAACCTTTTCTCCTCCTCCGATACCTTTTCCTTCGTCCCTTTCCCTGCCTCTCCTCTACCTTAAAAATTACCCCAAAAAATTAAGGTAAAAACATATATAAAACATAACAAAACGTATACACGGCAAAGTAAGAAAAACTATATGGACGGCAAAAAATATGCAGAAAATGTATGACTCAAAAATGTATAAAAGGTATGAATGAAAAAAAATAGAGGTAAGGAAGACAAAAATAAATAATGTTTAAAAATCGACAGCAAAAACTAAAAGAAACAAAAATAAGAAAATATAAACTTACCCAAAATTGAGAAAATATACAACAGAGGTAATGAAAACAAAAATAGATGAAGTTTAAACATAAAAACAGCAAAACTAAAAAAACAAAAATAAGAAAATATATAAACTTACCATAGAGAAAATATATATTAGATAAAAATAGACAGCTAAATCAAAAAAAGATCAAAAGAAAATCACAGGAAAAGAAGTACAAAATAAACACAAAAAATATAAAACAAAAATAACAACAAAAGGGAGGGAGAAAAAAATAAAGAGTATCAATAAGAAATCTAATGTGGAAATAATGTTGGAAATCCCATGAAAATAAACAGAAGAAAACATCACATTACACAACACAATAATTCATAACTACAAATAAGCAAGAAAAAAAATAAAGTACTGACACACACACACACACACACACACACACACACACACACACACACGAAGGAAAAAAAAACATTAATAAAACATAACATAATACACGTGAATAAAATTAATAAAATAATTCAAGTTCACATAGAAAAAAAAACACGGGCGACTGTTATGAATTTGAGTCACACACACACACACACACACACACACACACACACACACACACACACACTCGAATATGATTTGGTGGAGCTTAAATATTAACAAAAATCATGAAAAATGGGGAAGAGTTGTGTGTGTGTGTGTGTGTGTGTGTGTGTGTGTGTGTGTGTGTGTTTAATTAATATCAGACAGACAAACATTGCGAGGGTGCAAAAATTAATAAATGGTGTTTAATGTGCTTATCCGTGTGTGTGTGTGTGTGTGTGTGTGTGTGTGTGTGTGTGTGTGTGTGTGTGTGTGTGTGTGTGTGTGTGTGTGTGTGTGTGTGTGTGTGTGTGTGTGAATTACTGTATATGTATGTGTACTTCCTTGATGAAGAATCACATATTGAACAAATAAACCAACGGAACACACACACACACACACACACACACACACACACACACACACACACACACGCCAGGGTTACATTATACTGTTAGTGGGCATGAATATAATTGTTTTGTGTTGTTTTGAAATATGATGAAACACTGGCTGCTGGTGGAGGAGGAGGAGGAGGAGGAGGAGCGGGGGAGCCGTTAAATTAAGGGAGCGAGGGAGGCAAAAAAAAAAAGTAGATGAGGTGGATGGGAAAATGAAGGGAAAGCAAAAAAATAACTAAAGTAAAAGAAAGTTGAAGAAGAAAAAGTGTCAAAAATATAAAAAATGAGATAAAGGGAGGCAAGGGAGACAAGGTAGGAATAAAGGAAGAAAAGAGGAGGAAAAAAAAGTGAAAAGGTCGAATTATAGAAAAAAAAACAGATTATAAAAGAAAAACAGGGAACGAATCAAGAAAAAAAAGGAATGAAGTAAGCTGCGTAGAAAGGGAATTGGCTTAGGGAAATTTTGTAGAAGGGTGAAATGTAAATGTAGGGAAAAGGGTAAGGAGGGAAAGAGATGGGAAGGGCGGGGATGGGAGGGAGGGGGAGGAGGCAGGGTGAACGCGAGGGAAATATATATAAGAGAGAAATAATGGGCATAGAATTATCTTGGAAGGAGGAAAGAGATACGAAGAAAAGGGAAAGGAAAGAAAGCGAAAAGGTGAGAAAAAGGGAAGGAGATATAAAGAAAAGACAACTGCTTAGAAAAGATGGAAAAGGAAGAGGTGATGAAATTTCTAGTAGTGAACAGGTGTAGTGAAAAGAAAAAAAGGGGAAAGGAGGGAAAAAAATGGGAAGAAAAGTAAAGGAGAAAGTGGTGGATATATTAAAGAAAAGTGCTTAGAATAGGTAGAAAAGGAATAGGTAAGGATATTTCAGGAAGGGAGGAAAGAGATAAAGGAGAAGAAGAAGAGAGGGAGAAAGGGACGAAGAACAAGAGAAGGGGAAGAGATGGGAAGGAGAATGGGATAAAAAAGAAAACGATAAAAAAATGGGAAATAAATATGTAAGGTTATTATTTCAAGTAGAGTGAAGAAATGAAGGAAGAAGGGAAATAAGAAAGGGGGGAAATGGAGGGAAAGGGAAATGAGGGGTACAGGGGTGATGATGGTAATGGAAGGGAGGGGAGGAAAAGTAAAAATGGGGAAGGTATGGGAATTATTTAGGGGTGGGGAGTGAAGGGGAGAAAGAGAGAGATGGAAAAAAGGGAGGAAGGGGAGGGGAGTACGGTGATGATGAAGGTGAAGAAGGGAGAATAGGTAAAAAGAGGAAAGGTATGGGAATGAGTTTGAGAGAAAGGGGGGTGAAGGGGAGATGGGGAATAGGGAGAGGGGAGGAAAGGGAGGTCAGTGAGGTGATGGTGGTAGTGGAAGGGAAGTGAAGTGGAGATAGGAGATACAGAGAAAGGGGAAGAAAAGGGGAGGAAGAGGGGGGTGGAGGGAAGAAGAGGGAAATGGGGAAGAGGGAGAGTTAAGGAAGGGGAGGATAGTGAGGTGATTATGGTATTTGAAGGGAAGTGAAAGGGAGAGGGAGGGATAGGGACAAAAAAGGGCAGGAAGAGGAGGGTACTGGTGGTGGTAGTGGTGATGGTGGTGGTGGTGATGGTGGTGGTGATGGTAGTGATGTTGGTGATGATGGTGTTGTTGTTGTTGTTGTTGGTGGTGGTGGTGGTCGTGGTAGTGGTGATGGTACTGTTGTTGTTGTTGTTGTTGGTGGTGGTGGTGGTGGTGGTAGTGGTGGTGATGGTGGTAGTGGTGGTGAGGGTAACAAAAAGACATCAGTAAATAAATAAAATTAATAACAGCTGCCATGGCCCTCCCCCCCCCCTTCCCCTCCCCCTCCCCCTCCCCGACACACACACACCAAAAAAAAAAAAGTAAAAATGGAAACTAAATAAATGCCGGCGTGAATAATTAAGTAAACAGTCGCTTGATTAATTCCCTCCCGTACGCCAACACGATAAACGAATAACATAAACAAAAACAAATGAATAAAGCGAGGAAATAAACGCGGATAAATACACAAACGGACGAACTAGCAAACGAACGGACAAACAGACACACGGACGAGCCTAAACCAGTGCAGGGAAGTCGAAAATAAATGAAAGTAAATGAATAGCGTTTTGCGAGAGTGGGTGGGAAAAATAAACGGCGGCGGCGGATAAAATGAAATGAAAAGGGAAATAATTATGTTGTATGTACAATTATTATGATGAAATGTTTAGGGCCGCGCGAATTCCCGTGCGTGCTGATATTGTGTGCGCGGGGGAGGTGGGGGAGAGAAGGGGACTGTGTGGGGGGGTTGGGGAGGGGTGGAGGGATGAAGGTGGACAGTGTGTTGGGGGAGGGGGAAGAAGGGAGATTGTGTATGTAGGTGGGTGGGAGGGATGAAGGGGGACTAAGTTGGGGGAGGGGGAAGAAGGGGGACTGTGTTTGGGGGAGGGGGAAGAAGGGGGAACTGTGAGGGGGGGAGGGGGAGAGAAGAGGGACTGTATGAGGGGGCAAGGGGGGTGTTGGTGGGTGTGATATAAATGAATAAAATATGGTAATAATAATAATAATAATAATAATAATAATAATAATAATAATAATAATAATAATAATAATAATAATAATAATAATAATAATAATAATGACAACAACAATCACCACTCTCAAAAGATAACAAAAAAACATCACACACATACAAATAAAGTCACTAACGAAAAAAAAGGAAAAAATTATCACCATAAAAGAAAAAAAATCATAATGAAGGAAAAATATAAAGGAAGAAAATCTATCACTAAAATATATATGAAGAAAAAATATATGCAAAGGAAGAAGAAAATGTCGATAATTATATAGGAAGAAAATGTCACTAAAATATAAATGAAGAAAAAAATATAAAAAGAAGAAGAAAATCTCGATAATTATTGAGGAAGAAAATGTGTCTCCGTAAATCACTGAAGGAAAGACGAATAAAGGAAGAAAATGCCACTGTAAATCATAAAGAAAAGGCGATATAGTGAGAGATGAAGAAAAGCCGTCGGTGAAGAAAATAAATAAAAACAAATGTCACATAACGGAAGGAAATGTCACTTAAAATTAAAAAGGAATATGAAGACAATGTGCCGATGAAGATAATTGGAAGATGAAGAAAAAAGACGATGAAAATTAATGAAGAAAATGGGTTATATAAGAAAGATGAAAGAAGAAAAAAATGCTGATGAAAAATGAAGAAAAAGGGCGATGAAAAGAGATGAAAAAAGAAAGAAAAAAGCTGATAGAAAAAAAGTGAAGCAAAAAATACGAAGAAAAAAGGTTATGTAAAAAGATGAAAAAATAAGTAAAACCCTGATGGAAAAAAATGAAGAAAATGAGTAATGAAAGAAAGATGATAAAAGAAAAAAATGGAGAAAAAGGCGTCGATAAAGATGAATAACAAAAAATATGAAGAAAATGATGCAGGAAAAAAGATGAGGGAAAATGCTGATAAAAAAAGGAAGAAAAATTTGATAAAAAAATATGAAGAAAATTATAAAGAAAATAAAAAAAAGGCTGAGGAAAAAAAGATGAAGATGAAAAAATGGATGAAAAAAAATGAAGAAAAAGATGACAAAAAAGGCTGATGAAAACGATGAGGAAAAAATGAAAAAAAAGTAAAAATTGATGAATAAAATAAAAAAATAAAAAAAAAGCCTGAAGAAAAAGATGAAAGGAAAAGGTTGATGAAAAAAAGATAAGGAAAAAAAATGACGATATCCAATGTAAAAAAAAAAAAGGTAAAGATTAAAGAAGAAAAGAAAAAAATTAAAAGAAAATAAATTGACGGTATAGAAGAAGAGGATTAAAAGCGGATGAATAAAGGATGAAAAAACGCCGAAAAAGACCAATAAAATCGTCACTATAAATAAAACCCTCGCGCCGGAGCAGCAACCTGTACCCATGTCGAGCCTAAAATCTTAAATAATAGAAATAAAATAAATAAATAAATGAATATATACTTTCCCTTTCCTTCTGTCTCCTCTTCGCTTTCTTTCCTCATCCCTCTTCCTGCTACCACCATTTCTTCCTTTTTTTTTTTACAGCAATGGAGACAGAGAGAAGTAATAAACAAAAAACAACAACAAAAACAACCCGCCAGACGCTTTTAACTTTTCCCTTTTCACCTATTTAATCTCTTTCCAATTCCCTTTCTCCCTCAAGTTCTCCCTCCCATCTTTTTTTCCCCCTTTATTTGTTCTTCCTTCCCTTTCTCCCTTAGCTTCTCTTCTTCCTCTTTGTCTTTATCTATCCTTTTCACCTGTTTCATCTCTTTCTACTTCCCTTTCCCCCTCAAGTTCTCCCTTCCATCATTTTTCTCTTTATTTGTTCTTTTCTCTTCCCTTTCTCCCTTAGTTTCTCTCCTTCTTTATCTTTATTTATCCTTTTCACTTATTTCATCCCTTTCCAATTTCCATTCTCCCTTAATTTCTCCCTTTCATCTTCTTCCTCTTGCTTTCTTTATTTGCTTTTCTCCCTTCCCTTTCTCCCTTAACTTCTTTCCTTTTTCTTTATCTATCGTTTCGACCTATTTTATCTCTTTCCATTTCCTTTTCTCCCTTAAATTCTCCCTTCATCTTTTTCTCTCGCTTTCTTTATTTGTTTTTCTCCCTTCCCTTTCTCAATTTTTTTCCTTCTTCGTTTATCCTTTTCACCTACTTCGTCTCTTTCCAATTCCCTTTCTCCCTCAAGTTCTCCCTTACATCTTTTTTCTCCCTTTATTTATTCTTCTCCCTTCCCTTTCTCCCTTAGCTTCTTTCCTTCTTCTTTATCTTTATTTATCCTTTTCACCTATTTCATCTTTTTTTCTAATTTTCTTTCCCCTTTTTTCTCCCTTCGTCTTTTTCTCTCGCTTTCTTTATTTGTTTTTTTCTCCCTTCCCTTTCTCCCTTACCCCTTCCTTCTTCTTTATCTATTCCCCTTTTCCTTTATTCCCTTTACCTCTATCCTTCCCCTTCCTTTCTTTGCTCTTTTCCCTTCACCTGTCCCCCAATTTTCTTCTCCATTTTATCAATTTTCCCTTTTCCTTCCTCCCTTCACTTATCTTCTTACCTCATTTCTTTCCTCTTTTTCTCTGACTTTTTTCTCTTCCTATCTTCATTTGTTCTCCTATCTTCATTTGTTCTTTTCCCTTCATCTTCCCCCCTTCCTTATATATCTCCCTTTCCCTTCGTCACCACCTCTTTCTCTTCCTCCCTTAACTATCTTCCCTTCCCTTTCTCCCTTTATTCTTCCCCTTCCCTCCTCCCTTCACCATTTCCCTCCCATTTCTCCCCTATATTCTTCCCCTTTCCTTCCTCCCTTCACCTTTTCCCTTTCCCTTTCTCCCTTTACTCTTCCCTTTCTACCTTCCCTTTTCAACCCTTTTCTTGGACCTACAAACCTTCACCTGAGAGAGAGAGAGAGAGAGAGAGAGAGAGAGAGAGAGAGAGAGAGAGAGAGAGAGAGAGAGAGAGAGAGAGAGAGAGAGAGAGAGAGAGAGAGAGAGAGAGAGAGAGCAAGGGGGGGCAGGGGGGGGTCGCCAAGCAGAGAGCAAGGGGCTAATAGTATGTAAATGGCCGCCGTGAGGGGGTTGTTGGGGGACTCAGAATCAGCTGTTTAATTAAAAATGAATTTCCTCTATTACCTGGGTTTTTTTTTCTCTTCTTTCTCCTCTCTCTTCTCTCCTGTTTCCTTCTCTTCCTTCTTCTTCCTCTCGTTATTCGTTATTTTCTTTACCTACTTGTTTCATTTTCAACTATATTTTTCTTTTCTTCTTCCTCCTCCTCTTCTTTCTCATCATCTTTTCTTCCTCGTTCTCTTCTTCATCTCGTTATTCTCTTTCTCTACTTTTGTTTCGTTTCCAATTTTGTTCTTCTCTTATTCTTTCTTCCCTTCCTTCTCCTCTTCTTCCTCGTCCTTTTCTTCGTCTTGTTATTCGTTATTTTCTTTTCCTACTTTTGTTTCGTTTTCAATTTATTTTTCTCTTTCTTCCTTCATCTCTCCCTTTTCTTCTCCCTTCTCGTCCTCTTCTTTCTCTCGTTACTTTCTTTACCTACTTCTGTTTCATTTTCAACTTTACTTTTCTCTTATTCTTCTTATCCTTATTCTTGTTCTTCCTCCTCTTTCTTCTCATGTTCTTCCTCCTCCTTTTCCTTCTTATCTTCTTCCTCATCCTCTTCTTCATCTCGTTATTCGTTATTCTCTTTCCTTACTTGTGTTTCGTTTTCAATTTTATTTTTCTCTTCTTATTATTCTTGTTCTTGTTCTTCCTCCTATTTTTTCTCATGTTCTTCCTCCTCCTCTTCCTTCTTATCTTCTTCTTTCTTGTCCTCCTCTTCATCTCGTTATTCGTTATTCTCTTTCCTTACTTGTGTTTCGTTTTCAATTTTATTTTTATCTTATTCTTCCTCCTCTTCTTCCTTCTCATCATCTTCCTCGTCTTCCTCTTCATCTCGTTATTCGTTATTCTCTTTCCTTACTTGTATTTCGTTTTCAGTTTTATCTCTCTCTTATTCTTCCTCCTCTTCTTCCTTCTCATCTTCTTCCTCGTCCTCTTCTTCGTTTCGTTATTTTTTTTACCTATTTGTTTCATTTTCAATCTTCTCTCGTATTCTTCTTCCTCCTCCTCTTCCTTCTCCTCATCTTCCTCGTCCTCTTTTTCGTCTCGTTATTCTTTTTCTCCACTTGTGTTTCATTTTCAGCTTTCTTTTTCTTTTTTTTCTTCCTCCTCTTTCTTCTCATTTTCTTCCTCTTTCTCTTCTTTGTCTCGTTTTTCAATTTACCTACTTGTGTTTCATTCCCAACTTTTTTTTTCGTTTCTTTCTCCTTCTTTTTAATTTTTGTCCTACTGTTCTCTTCTCGTTCTCTTTGTCTTCTTCTCTCTCACCATTGTCTTCTCCTCTCTTCCTTCTCTTTTTCTATCTGTGTTTCATTTCCCATTTTTTATCCTTCTACTTCTCTTATTTCTTCTTCTTCAGCCACATTAGTTTCTTTTCTACCTCCTTATTTTTCTCCTCTTCCTTCTCCTCTTTCCTTCGTTTATTTTTTTTCCTTCTCATAACCCATTTTTTTCTTACTTTCCTTTCTTTTTTTCACCTCTTCTTTTTCTTCTCTATATTCCGTCTTCTCTTCTCCTTCCTTCTCTTTCATTTCCTCTTCTACTATTGAGTCTTTTTTCTTCACCACCAGCATCCTTTTTCTCTCTCTCTCTCTCTATTATTGTCTTCCTTTCACAATTTCTTTATTTTGTGTGTGTGTGTGTGTGTGTGTGTGTGTGTGTGTGTGTATTTTCTATTTGTTCTTCTATTCAAATTTCAATAACTTTCTTCGTTGTCATTTTTTTTGGTTTCTTCTCATTATTTTTTTTCCTGTTCTCATAATTTAATTTCCATCGACTATTTATTTTTTTAGTCATATTTTTTATTATTCTTTTTTATTCTTCATTTTATTTTCATCATCTTCTTTTCCTTATCTCTTCACGTTTACTCGTCTCCCCTCCGCCTCCTGCGCGGGCTATTTAATTAAAGAGAAATATCGGTGTTTTCTCTTATTCCTCTTTTCTCCTCTTTTTTTCTCCTTTGCTGTCCTTTCCCCTCCTTAACATACTTATTTTCTTTATATTATTTCCTCTCCTTCTCATTTTTTTTTTCTACTGTTAAATTTGGAAGGTTTCTTTAGTCCTTCCTTTTCCTCTACTTTCATGTTTTCTTAATTTTCTTCTTCCCTTGCTTAGAGGAAAAAGTGAGAAAAACGCCCCTTAAACTCTATTTTCCTCACCTTCCCATTTTTTTTTTCAACTATTTATTTTCTTCTCTTTAATTACTTCTCTTACTTTCTCAAATTTCATTCCTTGATTAGAAATAGACGATTAAAAAGAAATGCTTCGACTCTTTTCCACTACATTTTATTTCTCTTCATTTTTTCTCTTCCATTACATTTCTTCCCTTACTTTCTCATATTTTTCTTCTCTCATTGTTTAGAAAAGAACGACTGAGAAAAAAATAAATAAAAAACAGCGACTTCACACTCCACTTTTTTCCACTTCATTTTTTTCTCTTCCACCTTTCCCTTCCACTGCATTCCTTCCCTTACTTTCTCATAATTTTCTTCTTTCATTGTTTAGAAAAAGACGACTGAAATAAAATATAAAAAAACCAGCGACTTCACACGACTCCATTTTTTTTTACTTTATTTCTTTTCTCTTCCACCTTTCCCTTCCACTGTATTCCTTCCCTTACTTTCTCATAATTTTCTTCTTTCATTGTTTAGAAAAAGACGTCTGAAATAAAATAAAAAATACAGCGACTTCACACGACTCCATTTTTTTTTTAATTATTTCTTTTCTCTTCCACCTTTCCCTTCCACTGTATTCCTTCCCTTACTTTCTCATAATTTTCTTCTTTCATTGTTTAGAAAAAGACGACTGAAATAAAAAAAAAAAACAGCGACTTCACACAACCCCATTTTATTCCCTTCATTTTTTCCCCTTCTACCTTTCTCTTCCGCTACCTTTTTTTCTCTTTCTCTCCCTTCGGATCAGTTTTAATTCAATCATACATTTCCTCCACGCCTTTTTTCCCATTCCTTCTCCTCGCGTGTCACCATTTCTCGACCGTTTATTTGATTTTCTTCTCGTCTGTGTCTTTATTCCTTTTTTTTCTTCTCATCTCTTTCTTTATTCCGTTCTTTTCTTCTCATCTCTATTTTTTTTTTATTTTTATTTCGTCTCAATCTTTTTTTTTGTTTATCCTTAATCTATTGTATATGTTTTATTTTTATTATTTTCGTGTTTAACATGAAAATATATTCCTTAATTAAACTAGTATTAATTCTTTGAGTATCTTTTCAACGATTTCCTATTTTTTAAGTTTTTTCCTTCTGCCAAACATCATTATACTTTCTCCCTTTATACGATTTTTTTAGCATGATTATTCTCTCTCTCTCTCTCATTGCTTTTACTTTTATTCGATCAATTGTTCATTCTTTCTTTTTTCGCAGGTTCTTCGCGGCTTCAGAAGTTTCACACGTTTCAGCGAGGCTTCAGGTGACTCACGAAACAGCGAACCATCACTTGAAACGGCGAAGCAGGGAAGAAAAGCAGAGGAATATGCCAAGTCGCCATTGCAAGACGGTTTACGAATGACTCCTTTTTTAAGTTTGTGTGGAAGAAAATGTCGGAAAAAAACGAAAAAATATCAGAAAAAATAAAACTCGAAAAAATAAGAAAAAATCCATTTCTGTGCATCAGTAAATTGAGAAAATATTAGTGAAGAAATGAACCACTGACAAATAAGACAAAATTTAGTGGTGCTTATATATTTCTTTATTAATAAAAAAATATATATATAAAGAAAACATAATAAAGTGACGTGATATATATTTTTTCTATTATGTGTTATCGCAAAAACAAAACAAAAAAATACTGACGATGAACAATATAATTAACGGTATGCTGAAAAAAACAGTGAGTGAGAAAGGTACAAAAACTGCACTTATTATTTCTATTGTAATTAATGTAAAGGAAAATAAATAAATAAAGTTTCACTGCCACATCTAACGACCTATAACTAAACCCTGAAGGAGTCTATTAGTGAAGCAGAGAAACTGATGATAAAATACAAAATAAAACTACGGGAAGAAACATGAAAAAATGAAATAGTGAAAAACTCGGAAAGTGTGTGTGTGTGTGTGTGTGTGTGTGTGGATGAGAGAGAGAGAGAGAGAGAGAGAGAGAGAGAGAGAGAGAGAGAGAGAGAGAGAGAGAGAGAGAGAGAGAGAGAGAGAGAGAGAGAGAGAGAGAGAGAGAGAGAGAGAGAGAGAGAATTAATAAGTAAATATGAGTCAGAGGAAGCGAAAATGATGAAGACGTAATAAGAAAATAAATATGAGAGAGAGAGAGAGAGAGAGAGAGAGAGAGAGAGAGAGAGAGAGAGAGAGAGAGAGAGAGAGAGAGAGAGAGAGAGAGAGAGAGAGAGAGAGAGAGAGAGAGAGAGAGAGAGAGAGAGAGAGAGAGAGAGAGAGAGAGAGAGAGAGAGAGATCAAGACACCCCGTCACCGCGTTACGCACCACGCTGTCGCCGTAACACAATTTACAAATCCGACAATTTGATCCGAAGAGCCGCAGCCTCACCTCGGCCTTGTGGCGGGGACGGTGGTGGTGGTGGTGAAGGTGGTGGTGGTGGTGGTGAAGGTGGTAGTGGTGATGCGTAGTAGGAGTGTGGAGTTTGAAGGTGGTGAAGATGGTGGTAAGTGGTATGGTGGTGATTGTAATGATGGTGGTGGTTGTGGTGGTATGGCTCAGCAAAATAACTATATGAATGAATGAATGGATAAATATGCCTTAGGTGGTGGTGGTGATGGTGGTGATGGTGGTGGTGGTGGTGATGGTGGTGATGGTGGTGATGGTGGTGTGTGAGTCAGCATTATAATCATTAACTATATTCTCCACTCACCTTCCAACTTCTTTATATTTATACCGTGCAAGGCAAAGGTATAAAACTGGGATCATACGATATTGCTGTACGTGGCCGCTGTGCTAATCTCCGACACAATGGTAATAAGTTTAATAATAATAATAATAATAATAATAATAATAATAATAATAATAATAATAATAATAATAATGGATAGATAGATAGACCTCTCTTTCGGCCACCTCTTTTGATTTTTTTTTTAGGGAGCAGCGAGTAGCAGGCTTTTTATTATTATTGTTTCCTTTTTCTTGTGCCCTTGAGCTGTCTCCTTCGTTGTAAAAAAAAAATAGAGGGAGACGGAGATGAGCACAGAGGTCATGTGTAGATAGTGAACGCCCTCAACTTTACCTTACCATCCCTCCTCCATGCCCTTCTTCCCATCCACCCTCGCCTCCAATACCTCCCCCACCCTCACCTCCCCTTCCCATCACCCCACCCCATCACTTTTATCTATCACAACCTAAGTTACTCCCCATTCCTTTCCCCATCTCTACTTTCACACTCCACCCCACCCATTACTTCCCTATCCACCCCGTCATCGCCCCCTCATTCCTATTTATTACAACCCAGGTTAATCTGCCCCCCTTTCCTTTAACCATTTCCACCCATCACTGTCCAAGTCTCCAATATCTTCCCCTCCCACATTTCCCTCCCATCACTTTACCTATCACTACCCATCACTACCCCAACATCTTCCCCCTTCATCTCTCCCATCTCCACCACCCCGTCCCATTACTTTCACCCATTACTTTACCCCAATACCTTCCCTCATCACCCCACTACCTCACCAACGCTTAATACCTTCCCCCCCTCACCACCATCTCCCCATCACCACCCCGTCCCATCCCTTTTACCCATTACTTTACCCCAATACCTTCCCCAATCACCCCACTACCTCTCCACCTCTTAATACCTTCCCCCCCCTCACCACAACCTCCCCATCACTACCCCGTCCCATCACTTTTATTAATCACAACTTTACCCCCTTCTACCTGCCCTGACCCCCATCCCCCACCTTCCCCACCCCACCCACTACCCCCCATCACCCAAACACCTTCCCCACCCACCTCTCCTCCCCATCACTTTTATTAATCACAACTTCACCCCCTTCCATCTGCCTCGACCCCCATACCCCACCTCCCCACCCCACCCATTTCCCAAGCACCTTCCCCGCCCCACTCCTCCCCACCCACCTCTCCTCCCCACCACTTTTTATTAATCACACCCAGGGTCAACCATCCACCTACCTTTCCCTCTTCCCCACCACCTCCCATACCCCCCCCCCGCCCTCCCAGCACAGTTCTCCGTGTCGTGGGCGGTGGGGCGCAGTAACAGGTCCACGCACACACACAATCTCTCACTCTCTCACTCTCGCTCTCTCACTCTCACTCTCTCACACTCCGGCATCTGATCTACAATTCGTGGGCCGCGGAAGAATGGCTCGCTATCTGCATATTATAACTGAATATTCAGCGAATTTTCCTCTCAATCGGAACGCGAACGAGAGAGAGAGAGAGAGAGAGAGAGAGAGAGAGAGAGAGAGAGAGAGAGAGAGAGAGATACTAGGACGTCCATGCATGTGACTAGTTTTCACACGCACACACACACACACACACATACGGCTCAATGCCCTGGTTGCTTTGTCCCGTGTGTGTGTGTGTGTGTGTGTGTGTGTGTGTGTGTGTGTGTGTGTGTGTGTGTGTGTGTGTGTGAATAATTTATCAAAAATATTAAAATTCATTTATCCTTATTATTATTATTATTATTATTATTATTATTATTATTATTATTGCTGTTGTTGTTGTTGTTGTTGTTGTTATTATTATTACAAAAGAATGAATCAATAAAATTTTCTCTTCATTTTTTTGCAGTTTTCCTACATTTTTTTATTTTACTTGCCATTTTATTTATATATTTATTAATGAACTGTCTATTTATATCATACATTTACATATTTATTTATTTATTTAACTTTCACTGCAGTTATAATTCAGTCCATATGTCAGTCTGTGTGTGTGTGTGTGTGTGTGTGTGTGTGTGTGTGTGTGTGTGTCCTAATTCCATCCGATATTCAAATTATGTAAGCCGAAAGGGGGCGCGTCTCCCCCTTAGTGAATATTGTGGTAACAGGCATTTAGGGGGGCGGGGGAAGGGGGGAAGGGGGAATGGAGAAGGAGAGGGGGAAAGGAGAGAATGGAGAGGGAGAGAGTGAAAGGGGGGAATGGAGAGGGAGAGGGGGAAAGGGGGGAATTGAGAGGGAGAGGGGGAAAGGGGGGAATGGAGAGAGAGGGGAAAGGGGGAATGGAAAGGGAGAGGGGAAAGGGGAATGGAGAGGGAGAGGGGAAAGGGGGAATGGAATGGAGGAGAGGGGGGAAAGGGGAATGGAGAGGAGAGGGGGAAAGGGGGAATGGAAAAGGGAGAGGGGGAAAGGGGGGAATGGAGAGGGAGAGGGGGAAAGGGGGGAATGGAGAGGGAGAGGGGGAAAGGGGGGAATGGAGAGGGAGAGGGGGAAAGGGGGGAATGGAGAGGGAGAGGGGGAAAGGGGGGAATGGAGAGGGAGAGGGGGAAAGGGGGGGAATGGAGAGGGAGAGGGGGAAAGGGGGGAATGGAGAGGGAGAGGGGGAACGGGGGGAATGTAGAGGGAGAGGGGGAAAGGGGATGAAGAGAAAAGAACAGGAAAGGAAAATGAGAAAAGAATGTGTGAAAATGAATTAGGTGAAGGGAAAAGAGGAAAGAAAAGAGGGTGAGGTTAAAAGAACAGAAAAATAAGAAAAGAAAATAAGAAGGGAAAACTGAGGTGAAGGGAAAAGAGGGTAAAGAGGGAAAATGGAAATTAGAGAAGAATAGAAGAAATTAATAAGGTAAAGAAAATGGGGAAAGGAAAAGGAAGGTGAAAGGGGGAAACGAAAAAAAAATGAGAGTAGGGTATAAATTAAATGAGGTGAAGGGAAAAGAGGGGAAAGGGGGATGAGGGTGAAAGAGGGAAAGGGGAAATGAGAGAGCAGAGGAAAATTAATGAGGTAAAGAAAATGGGAAGAAAGAAGGTAAAAGGGGGAAACGAAAAAAAATGAGATGGAAAAAAAATAAATGAGGTGAAGGGGAAAAGAGGGGAAAGGAGGATCAGGTTAAGCGAGGGGAAAGGGAAATGAGAGAAGAATAGAGGAAATTAATGAGGTAAAGAAAATGGGAAAAGGAGAAGGAAGATAAAGAGGGAAACGAAGAAAATGAGAGAAGGGGAAAAATTAAATGAGGTGAAGGGAAAAGAGGGGAAAGGAGGATCAGGTTAAAAGAGGGGAAAAAATAAAAATAAAAAATAAAAAATAAAGAAAGAACGAACGAAGGAAGGAGTGTGAAGAGGAAGGGAAGAAAGAGGGAGAATAGAAAAAAGGAGAAGATAAAAGATGAGGGAGGGAAGAAAGGAAGGAAGAAAGTCAGAAAGAAAAGAGAATAAGGGCAAAAAAAATGAAGTGGGGAAGAACGATGTGAAGGGATAAAAAAGAAAAGAAAAACATTGGTAGAAGAAGGATATATGGGGAGATGGAGAAGAGAGAAGAAGAGAAGGGAAGGAGGGAAAAGGAGAAATGAGGAAAAGGAAGAATTTGATATGAGAAAAAGGGAAAAGAGGGGAAATGAGGCCAAAAGGAATGCGAAGGAAAGGTAAGAGAAGAGGAGAAGGAGGGGAAAGAGGGATAATGAGAAGTAAATAAAGAGTAAGAGGAAAGAGAAGGGGAAAAAGGTAAAATGGGAAGGAAATAAAGAGTAAGAGGAAAGAGGGGAAGAAGGGGAAAAAGGGATAATGGGAAGGAAATAGAGTAAGAGGAAAGAGGGGAAGGAGGGGAAAAAGGGATAATGAGAAGGAAATAGAGTAAGAGGAAAGAGGAGAAGAAGGGGAAAAAGGGATAATGAGAAGGAAATAAAGAGTAAGAGGAAAGAGGGGAAGGAGAGGAAAAAGGGATAATGGGAAGGAAATAAAGAGTAAGAGGAAAGAGGGGAAGGAGGGGAAAAAGGGATAATGAGAAGGAAATAGAGTAAGAGGAAAGAGGAGAAGAAGGGGAAAAAGGGATAATGAGAAGGAAATAAAGAGTAAGAGGAAAGAGGGGAAGGAGGGGAAAAAGGGATAATGAGAAGGAAATAAAGAGTAAGAGGAAAGAGGGGAAGGAGGGGAAAAAGGGATAATAAGAAGGAAATAAAGAGTAAGAGGAAAGAGAGGAAGGAGGGGAAAAAGGGATAATAAGAAGGAAATAAAGAGTAAGAGGAAAGAGAGGAAGGAGGGGAAAAAGGGATAATGAGAAGGAAATAAAGAGTAAGAGGAAAGAGGGGAAGGAGGGGAAAAAGGGATAATGAGGAGGAAATAAAGAGTAAGAGGAAAGAGAGGAAGGAGAGGAAAAAGGGATAATGAGAAGGAAATAAAGAGTAAGAGGAAAGAGAGGAAGGAGGGGAAAAAGGGATAATAAGAAGGAAATAAAGAGTCAGAGGAAAGAGGGAAGGAGGGAAAAGGGATAATGAGAAGGAAATAAAGAGTAAGAGGAAAGAGAGGAAGGAGGGGAAAAAGGGATAATGAGAAGGAAATAAAGAGTAAGAGGAAAGAGGGGAAGGAGGGGAAAAAGGGATAATGAGAAGGAAATAAAGAGTAAGAGGAAAGAGGGGAAGGAGGGGAAAAAGGGATAATGAGAAGGAAATAAAGAGTAAGAGGAAAGAGGGGAAGGAGGGGAAAAAGGGATAATGAGAAGGAAATAAAGAGTAAGAGGAAAGAGAGGAAGGAGGGGAAAAAGGGATAATGAGAAGGAAATAAAGAGTAAGAGGAAAGAGAGGAAGGAGGGGAAAAAGGGATAATGAGAAGGAAATAAAGAGTAAGAGGAAAGAGGAGAAGGAGGGGAAAGAGGGATAATGAGAAGGAAATAAAGAGTAAGAGGAAAGAGGGAAGGAGGGGAAAAGGGATAATGAGAAGGAAATAAAGAGTAAGAGGAAAGAGAGGAAGGAGAGGAAAAAGGGATAATGAGAAGGAAATAAAGAGTAAGAGGAAAGAGAGGAAGGAGAGGAAAAAGAGATAATGAGAAGGAAATAAAGAGTAAGAGGAAAGAGGAGAAGGAGGGGAAAGAGGGATAATGAGAAGGAAATAGATTAAGAGGAAAGAGGGGAAGGAGGGGAAAAAGGGATAATGAGAAGGAAATAAAGAGTAAGAGGAAAGTGGGTAAGGCGTGGAAAATGGGATAATGAGAAGGAAATAAAGAGTAAGAGGAAAGAGGGGAAGGAGGGGAAAAAGGGATAATGGGAAGGAAATAAAGAGTAAGAGGAAAGAGTGGAAGGGGTGTAAAAAGGGATAATGGGAAGGAAATAAAGAGTAAGAGGAAAGAGGGGAAGGAGGGGAAAAAGGGATAATGAGAAGGAAATAAAGAGTAAGAGGAAAGAGGGGAAGGAGGGGAAAAATGGATAATGGGAAGGAAATAAAGAGTAAGAGGAAAGAGGGAAGGAGGGAAAAGGGATAATGGGAAGGAAATAAAGAGTAAGAGGAAAGAGGGAAGGAGGGGAAAAGGATAATGAGAAGGAAATAAAGAGTAAGAGGAAAGAGGGAAGGAGGGGAAAAGGATAATGTGAAGGAAATAAAGAGTAAGAGGAAAGAGGGGAAGGAGGGGAAAAAGGGATAATGAGAAGGAAATAAAGAGTAAGAGGAAAGAGAGGAAGAAGGGGAAAAAAGGATAATGAGAAGGAAATAAAGAGTAAGAGGAAAGAGGGGAAGGAGGGAAAAGGATAATAAGAAGGAAATAAAGAGTAAGAGGAAAGAGAGGAAGGAGGGGAAAAAGGGATAATGAGAAGGAAATAAAGAGTAAGAGGAAAGAGGGGAAGGAGGGGAAAAAGGGATAATGAGAAGGAAATAAAGAGTAAGAGGAAAGAGAGGAAGGAGAGGAAAAAGGGATAATGAGAAGGAAATAAAGAGTAAGAGGAAAGAGGGGAAGGAGGGGAAAAAGGGATAATGAGAAGGAAATAAAGAGTAAGAGGAAAGAGAGGAAGGGGAGGAAAAAGGGATGATGGGAAGGAAATAAAGAGTAAGAGGAAAGAGAGGAAGGGGAGGAAAAAGGGATAATGGGAAGGAAATAAAGAGTAAGAGGAAAGAGAGGAAGGGGAGGAAAAAGGGATAATGAGAAGGAAATAAAGAGTAAGAGGAAAGAGAGGAAGGAGAGGAAAAAGGGATAATGGGAAGGAAATAAAGAGTAAGAGGAAAGAGAGGAAGGAGGGGAAAAAGGGATAATGAGAAGGAAATAAAGAGTAAGAGGAAAGAGGGGAAGGAGGGGAAAAAGGGATAATGAGAAGGAAATAAAGAGTAAGAGGAAAGAGGAGAAGAAGAGGAAAAAGAGATAATGAGAAGGAAATAAAGAGTAAGAGGAAAGAGAGGAAGGAGGGGAAAAAGGGATAATGGGAAGGAAATAAAGAGTAAGAGGAAAGAGAGGAAGGGGAGGAAAAAGGGATAATGAGAAGGAAATAAAGAGTAAGAGGAAAGAGAGGAAGGAGAGGAAAAAGGGATAATGGGAAGGAAATAAAGAGTAAGAGGAAAGAGGGGAAGGAGGGAAAAAAGGGATAATAATAAGGAAATAAAGAGTAAGAGGAAAGAGGGAAAGGAGAGGAAAAAGAGATAATGAGAAGGAAATAAAGAGTAAGAGGAAAGAGGAGAAGAAGAGGAAAAAGGGATAATGAGAAGCAAGCAAATAAGGAAAAAGAGGAAATGAGTTGAAAAATTATAAAAAAAAAAGATATTGGTAAGATGAGGGAAGTGGAAATCAGACGAATAAAGGGGAAATGAAGACAAGGAAAGGGGAAAGGAGGAAAAAGAAATAAAGAGTGAGGAAATTAAATTAAGTAGTTGGAATAATTAATAGTAACGAGGAATAAGGTGAAGGAAAAACAGCATGAATAAAAAATAGGAGAGGAAAACTGGGAAAAGGAGGAAAACGGAGGAAAACGGTAGGAAAGAAGGAGAGTGCAGAAATAAAATTAGGTAGGTGGGCAAGAGATGATAAAGAGGGATATGATGGGGGAAGAGAAAGAATGAGGAATAAGAGAAATAAAGGAATAAAAGAAATAAAGTGAGGAAATTAAATAAAGAAGGTGGAATAATAAATAGTAACATGAGGAAAAAGGTGAAGGAAAAATAGCATGAATAAAAAATGGGAGAGGAAAACTGGGAAAAGGAGGAAAAAGGAGGAAAACGGTAGGAAACAAAAAGTGAAGAAAGTAAATTAGGTAGGTGGGCAAGAGATGATAAAGAGGGATATGATGAGGGAAGAGAAAGAATGAGGAAAAAGGAAGTGGGAAGAAGGGGAGAGAGATGACAGGGGAGAGGAACATGTGGTCAAATAAGGTGGAAAAAGTGGATGAAGAAAATGGAGGAGGAGGAAGAAGGAAGGATAGAGGAAAAAAAAGAAAAGGAGAAGAAGGTAAAGTGAAAGTATGGAATAAAATAGAATAGAGGAGATGAGGGAGAAGAAGGAGGGGATAGAGGAATATAGAAAAAGGAAAGCAAGGGCAGAAAAAGGAGAATAGAACATAATAAAGAGAGGAATAATAAAATAATGAGAAGAAAAGAGGAAAAGAGAAAATTATAAGTGGAGGAAATGGAGAAGAGAAAAAAGAAAGTAGGAAACGGAGGAGAGAGAGAGAGAAAAAAGGGTTATTTCATTAGGAGATTAGGGACGAAGGGAGGAAAGGGGAGAGAGAGGGAGGGAGGCAGGGAGAGAGAGGAGGAGGGAGGGCGGGAGGAAAGGGAGGAGCAATTTGTATATTTATTTTATTAGAGAGTAAGGTAAGAGGAATTAAAGGCCCATGGTTAAGGGAGAGGAAAGTAAGAGGGAGGAGGGGGGGAAAGGGAAGAAGGGAGGAAGAGAAGGCAAGGAAGGGAAGAAGGGATAGGAGAGGAAGGGATAGAAAAGGAGTGATGAAGGGAAGGGAAGGGAAAGAAAAGGAAAAGCAATAGAAAAGGGAAGTGAAGAAGGGAGGAAGGGAAGGGAAAGAAAAGGAAAAGAAGGAATATAAAAGAGAAGTGAATAAGGAAAAGGAAGGGAAGGAAAATAAAAAGGGATAAGAAAGGAAGGAATAGAAAAGAGGAGTAAAAATGAGAGGAAGGGAAGGGAAAGCAAAGGAAAAGCAAAGAAAAGGAGGGGAAGGAAGATAAAAAGGGAGATACTCAACTATAAATGGAAAAGAGGAAAGGGAAAGAAAAAAACAGGAAAGGGAAGAGAAGAAGGGAATGGAATGAACATGGAAAGGGAAAGGGGAGAAGAGAGAAAGGGATAAAATGATAAGGAGATTTAACAGTAGCAGGAAATGGGGAAGAGGAAGGAAAAGGAAACAGAAGAAAATAAGGGAGAAAAGTGGGAGAAAAGGATGAAAATGAAGAAAAATGGAAACTGAAATAAATAAAAAGAAAATGGCGAGAAAAATTAAACCAAGAAAAGGTAAGTAGAGAGAAAGAAAGATGAAAGGAAGAGAAGGGAGAGAAAGGGGAAAAAGAGGAAGAAAAATGGAAAACGAAGCAAACTTAAATAAACGAAGGGAGAGGAAAGGAAACACATGGAAAAGATAAACAACGAAAAGGGAAGAAATAAGAGAAAGAGAAAAGCGAAGAAAGGAGAAAAAGAGGCAGAGAAAAAGAGAAAAGAGGTAGAAATAAAATGGAAAACGACAGACATAAGAAGAGAAAGGAAACATCAGGAAGAGGTAAATAAAGATAGGGAAGGAAGGAAGAAAGGGAAGAGGGGAAGAGAGGGTTAGGCAAGGTCCATGGGGAGATATTAAGCCGGAAATGGGTAAGGGGGAGATGGGGAGGAGCAATGGGGAGGGGGGAGGAGAGGAGGTAGGAGGGAAATAATTAAGAGAGGGGGGGAGGGGAGCGTCTTGGGGAACGGGCGGAAAATAATGAAAAGGGGAGAGGAGGAGGAGGAGGAGGAGTAGGACGGGGAGCAGATGACAGTAGGGAAAATTGGGAAGAAGGAAAATAGAGAAATAGGGAACAGAGAAGCAAAGAGAGAAAAAGTAAAAAAGAGAAAAAAAAGAAAGAAAAGGCACAAGAGGAGGGAAAAAGGGAGGATAGATTTACGGAGAAGGGAGGAGAGAGGAAAGGAGAGGAAGAGGAGGGAGAAAGAGAGGGGAAAGAGAGGAAAGAATTAATAAAAAAGAAGATGAAAGAAAGGGAAAGGAAAGAGTAAATGTGGGGAGTGAAGGAAGGAAAAGGAGAGAGGATAAAAGGGTAGAAGGAAAGGGAGAGAGGAGAGAGGGTGAAGTAATTAAAAGAGGAAAAGAATGGGGAAATGAGGAAAGATGGGAGGGGGAAAGGAGGGGAAAGGAAAGGAGGAAAAGAGCACAGAAAAAGGCAGGATGAGAGGTAAAGGAGGAAGAAATGAAGAGAGAGCGATGGGAAGAAGGGAGTATGGAAGAGGAGTGACGAAGGGAGGGGAAAGGTATAAGTCAATGAAGGGAAAGGAAAAAAGGAGAGAGGGGAGGGAATGGATAGAGGAGAAAGG
>NC_066538.1:7986880-8066880 GCF_024679095.1 Eriocheir sinensis
AAACATAATACATAAAAATACAAAAAATACAAAGAAAACGAAAACGAAACGAAATAATGCAGAAAAAAGGCCGCTATGAAAGTTTAAGGTAAATGGTAAATCAAAATTATATGTAAATGGGATGAAAGAATAGAATGATTAAAAGACAAAGGTTAGAGAACTTGTCAATGGTTTGTTAATGTGGAAGGAAGAGAATACTCAGAGTAAAAGATGCAGGTAACTAACTCCATACATTAACATGGATAGAGTGAATACAAGATTTGTGTATTCGAATACGAATACTTTTCTAACGAATATGAATAAGAATTCGAATACACTGAATTGGATTTAATTTGAATAGAAATACGAATACTTCTTGTGAGTATTCACGAATACATTCATGAGTACTTTTCCTTATATACTTCTTGCCGTAACTGGGTACAGCAATGTTCTAAAGTTATGCAACAGGAAAATGAGCTCATGAACCTGTACTATACACGACCATTACACGTCCGCTCAGGAGGCTGGAGTTGTAAGGAGCAACGGATGTTATTTCTGATAATAAATTCTGAAGTATTCGTCAGATCATCACAGAATACGAATACTTTCCCTTGTATTCGAATACGAATGAGAATGCGTGGATTTCTGTCAATAATTATTGGAATACGAATACACCCATATACGGTACTCGAATACAAATACCGAATACGAATACTCCATCCCTGTGTACTAATAATTATCACAGGTATACTACGCGTGGAAATACGAACAGGTTAAATTAAAAATGAAATGAATAAGCGAAATGGAAACAAGATAGTTAACAGGTAAATTCTAAAAAAAAAAAGATGCATTACACTCGAGAAATAAAGACACCAGCAAAACTGAAACAGCTGATCAACGAAACAGACGTAAAAATAAATTATATACAAAAAACATATGCAGGAGCAGATGGCGAGACAGACAGACAGATAGATCAACAAATAAACACCCTTCCCCCCCCCTCGATCCTCCCGCCTCTTCCTCCTCCCCTCCGTACCCCCTCGTCTCATCATCTCCCCAATACGTATATTCCCTCCCCTTCCTCCCTCTTCCCCTCCTCCTCCTCCAAACACACATAATTTACTATCATCTATTCTCCTTTCCCTTCTTCCTCCTCCTCCTCTTCCCCAACCTAATCCATCCCCAACACACATTTCTGGTTTCACTTCCCCTCCTTTAACCATTTCTTCCCCTTCCAATCCCCCTTCCTTTACACTCCTGTTGCATAGCCATCACATATCATAGCAGTACCCTTCCCCTTCCCCTTCCTCTTCTTCCCCTTCCTCTACCCATCACCCACACAACGGTAAACTTTCCTCCTCTTACCTTTCTTTACTATTCCCCTTTCCTTCTGTTCCCCCATTTAACCCATCCCCAATGCACACCACTTCTACTATTACTGTTACCCATTCCTCCTCCTCTTCTTCTCCTCACCCATTACCCATCCTCACCTGTTACTGTTTATTACCCATTCCTCCTCTTCTTCCCCTCCCTTCCCCCTCCTCCTCTCTATTCCCCTTACCTCTCTTCCTCCTCACATTCCCCAACCCGTACTAGGTGCCCTACTATGACCCCTTCCTCCTCTTCCTCTCTCCTCCCTTACCCCTTCCTCTCCCTATTCCCCTCACCCCCTCCCTTTCCTCCTACCATTCCCCAACCCTGTTCCCCTCCCCATCCATCCCCAACCCCCCCTCCCCCCAAAACAAGCACAATCCTTTCAACACCACCCCCCGTACCACCCTATCACCACCCCCTTCCCACCACCCATCCCCCCCCCCCCCCCAGCTCGCCCCGCCGCTGCCTCCTTCACTGAACTGTTAAATCGAATGGCGGAAGGCAACATCGCTCAATGGAGTTTAATACAGCGGGTGAGAATTTAATAGCGGCCGCTCCAGTCGCTCGTGAGGCAGACATTGATTTCGACAAATTACTCCGCACGTCACCGGCCCGGAAGAGAGTGAGAGTGAGTGAGAGTGAGAGTGTCGGGCATTCATCCACACACTACAACATCCGCGTTCATTTCCCACTTTCATTTTCACTTCCGAACACGAGCGGTATATGTGTCTACTTTCTTTCCTTCATTCTTTTTTTTTTCTTTCTTTCTTTCTTCAGGTATTTTTCCATTTTCATTTTCACTTCCCAACACGAGCGGTATATGTGTCTACTTTCTTTCCTTCATTCTTTTTTTTTTCTTTCTTTCTTTCTTCAGGTATTTTTCCATTTTCATTTTCACTTCCCAACACGAGCGGTATATGTGTCTACTTTCTTTCCTTCATTCTTTTTTTTTCTTTCTTTCTTCAGGCGTTGGCGGAGTGCTCAGGTTCGCGTCCCGCCCACTGCCACAAGCTGCGAATTTCCAGTCACCGAAAAGAGTGGCCTAAGACTACTCACATGCTGTCCTGAAGACCACCTATAAACCCAAACTCTAGATTCTCTAAAAGAGGATCAAAGGTTAGCACCGGGGGCAGCGCGTAGGCAAGATGGCCCCACAATAAACACTTGCCTGCGCCATAACAAGCTGGAACCGACCATCAGGCCACACCAAGAAGTCTACCGGCGCCAGACGCGGAACGTAACAAATTCACTTTTCCTTTTTTCTTTCCCTAGGCACATTTCTCCACTTTTCTCTCCACTTTCTACTTCTAATACATCTACTTCTTCTTCCACACCTGAGGATTATTTCTATCTCACTCCTATCATTTTTTCTTTCTTTCTTTCTCTTGTAGGTTAACGGTGAGTCCACTTCCACCTCTACACAAGACAGGCAGAGCTATAGATCCATTTCTCTCTCCACGTTAACCTTTTTATTATAGTTCGTCTATCCATTTCCTTTCAATTTTTCCTTCTCTTTCTTCATTTCTCTGTTCGCCTTCATTTTCACCTCTAGTCACAGCTCCATCCATTCCCCTTCCATTCCGGTATCAATACTTTCCTCCTCTTATTCCTTCGTTTCTTCTCTGTCTCCTCATTTATCTATCCATCCCCGTCTACTCTCGTCTATCTATCCTTCTATCTACAAGTCCAATGTGACGGAGATGAGCACCGAGGCCACGCGCAGCTATAGCGTATCCCCTTAACTACTACTGCTATTATCTATCAATTTATCTTCTTTTTCCATTATCTATCTAAACTGTGTGCCAAATCTAGCTTACAATTTATTATCTATTTATCTTTTCTCATTTCCATCGTCACAGTATCAAGGAATTATAGTCTCTCTCTCTCTCTCTCTCTCTCTCTCTCTCTCTCTCTTACTCTCACTCTCTTACTCTCACTTTCACTCTCACTTTCACTCTCACTTTCACTTTCACTTTCACTCTCACTTTCACTCTCACTTTCACTTTCACTTTCACTCTCACTCTCTCTCTAAACAGTCGCGTCTCCGTCATAGTTAATTTATCGGCCGTGAGTGACTGACGCGCTGAGTAAACTTTGCATTTCATTTCATCACCGCTAATAGAAGGGGAGGAAAGGGGGGAGAGGGGGGAGGAAAAGGGGGGGGGTGAAAGGGGTGAAGGGTAGCAGAAAGGGGGTGTGGCTAAGGGGTGTATATTGAGGTATGGGAGGGATGGAGGGAGGAAAGGGGAGAGGAAAGGGGGGGAGGAAAGGGGTGTGGATATAAAGTGCTATTGTGTGTGTGTGTGTGTGTGTGTGTGTGTGTGTGTGTGTGTTCTAAGGATGAGTAAGATGAGGTGATAGGGTGTATGAGAGAGAGAGAGAGAGAGAGAGAGAGAGAGAGAGAGAGAGAGAGAGAGAGAGAGAGAGAGAGAGAGAGAGAGAGAGAGAGAGAGAGAGAGAGAGAGAGAGAGAGAGAGAGAGAGAGAGAGAGAGAGAGAGAGAGAGAGAGAGAGAGAGAGAGAGAGAGAGAGAGAGAGAGAGAGAGAGAGAGAGAGAGAGAGAGAGAGAGAGAGAGAGAGAGAGAGAAACTGTCACATGCCTTCAAACAGACAGACAGACAAAAACAGACAGAACGGGACAGACAAAGATGTACAGAGACAGACACAGACAGAAACACAGACACGCAGACAGACTTTGTGAATATTGATCATAATGGAGAGTGAAGGGAAGACGAGGAGGAGGAGGAGGAGGAGGTAATTAAATAACTTACATTAGCTACGATCCTCCTCCTCCTCCTCCTCCTCTTCCTCCTCCTCCTCCTCGTCCTCGTCCGCCATTATCACCCTTCCCCTCCTCCTTCCCCAACACATACACCCTTACATTAATCCCCAATACCCTCCCCCCTTCCCCCCTCCCCCTCCCCTTCTCCCTATTCTTTTCGTGAACTCGTTTTTAATATTCTTTCATCGCTACTTCCACACTCTCATAAACCTTTCCTTTTCATTCATCGTCTTTGTAAGTTAACGTTGGTGCATAAGCCTGAGGTACTTTGAGTTTGCATCTTGTGTTGTGCTTGGTATTAACCCGGTAGCTGCGGGGGTCATGTTCTTAGGTTAGGTTAGGTTAGGTTAGGTTAGGTTTAAAGGCCCCTCTAAGCAAATTAATGAGAAAAAATCATCACTCACGGAAACCATTTCATAATATATATCAACGCATTTGTGATCAGTTTATGCATCATCTATTTTGGGGGGTTTATATCATGGCAAAAATTTGGCCCGTCGCTGGTACACGGTAAAGCCACAAATTTGGCCCGTCGCTGGTACACGGTAAAGCCACAAATTTGGCCCGTCGCTGGTACACGGTAAAGCCACAAATTTGGCCCATCGCTGGTACACGGTAAAGCCACAAATTTGGCCCATCGCTGGTACACGGTAAAGCCACAAATTTGGCCCATCGCTGGTACACGGTAAAGCCACAAATTTGGCCCATCGCTGGTACACGGTAAAGCCACAAATTTGGCCCGTCGCTGCTTCCGGGTTAATGATTTCCGCTGCTTGATGCTAAAAAAATCCTCAACGTTCCCTATTAGCAAGAAAAAGAAGAAAGGGAGATAAAATGAAAGCTGAAAAGAGAACGAAAGGAGGGAGTATGGAAGAGAAAGAAGATAAGAAGGGAAAGGAAAGGGAGAGGAAGGGAGAGGGAAAGCAGATGAAGATGCAGGAAAAAGAAGAAAGGGAGATAAAATGAAAGCTGAAAAGAGGACGAAAGAAGGGCGCATGGAAGAGAAAGAAGATGAGAAGGGAAAGGAAAGGGGAAGGGAGAAGGAAGGGAGAGGGAAAACAGATGAAGATGCAGGAAAAAAAAGAGAGATAAAATGAAAGCTGAAAAGAGGACGAAAGAAGGCAGTATGGAAGGGTATGAAGATAAGAAGGGAAATGAAAGGGGAAGGGAGAGGAAGAGAGGGGGAAAGCAGATGAAAATGCAGGAAAAACAAGGGAGATAAAATGGTATTAGTATTTATTAAGTTATGTGGCTAGTTTATGATTAGTTTTTACGATCATTATTGGGACGGAGTTTGTTAGAAGTGTTGGATTTTCACAGAGTTAAGTCGTCACATTAGAGTTAAGTCGTCACATTAGAGTTAAGTCGTCACATTAGAGTTAAGTCATCACATTAGAGTTAAGTCGTCACATTAGAGTTAAGTCGTCACATTAGAGTTAAGTCGTCACATTAGAGTTAAGTCGTCACATTAGAGTTAAGTCGTCACGTTAGAGTTAAGTCGTCATATTAGAGTTAAGTCGTCATATTAGAGTTAAGTCATCACATTAGAGTTAAGTCGTCATATTAGAGTTAAGTCGTCACATTAGAGTTAAGTCGTCATATTAGAGTTAAGTCATCACATTAGAGTTAAGTCGTCACATTAGAGTTAAGTCGTCATATTAGAGTTAAGTCATCACATTAGAGTTAAGTCATCACATTAGAGTTAAGTCGTCATATTAGAGTTAAGTCATCACATTAGAGTTAAGTCGTCATATTAGAGTTAAGTCATCACATTAGAGTTAAGTCATCACATTAGAGTTAAGTCGTCATATTAGAGTTAAGTCATCACATTAGAGTTAAGTCATCACATTAGAGTTAAGTCGTCATATTAGAGTTAAGTCATCACATTAGAGTTAAGTCGTCATATTAGAGTTAAGTCATCACATTAGAGTTAAGTCATCACATTAGAGTTAAGTCATCACATTAGAGTTAAGTCATCACATTAGAGTTAAGTCGTCATATTAGAGTTAAGTCATCACATTAGAGTTAAGTCGTCATATTAGAGTTAAGTCGTCATATTAGAGTTAAGTCATCACATTAGAGTTAAGTCGTCATATTAGAGTTAAGTCATCACATTAGAGTTAAGTCGTCACATTAGAGTTACCTCGTCACATTAGAGTTAAGTCGTCACATTAGAGTTAAGTCGTCACATTAGAGTTACCTCGTCACATTAGAGTTAAGTCGTCACATTAGAGTTAAGTCGTCACATTAGAGTTAAGTCGTCACATTAGAGTTAAGTCGTCACATTAGAGTTAAGTCGTCACATTAGAGTTAAGCCGTCACATTAGAGTTAAGCCGTCACATTAGAGTTAAGTCGTCACATTAGAGTTAAGTCGTCACATTAGAGTTAAGTCGTCACATTAGAGTTAAGTCGTCACATTAGAGTTACCTCGTCACATTAGAGTTAAGTCGTCACATTAGAGTTAAGTCGTCACATTAGAGTTAAGTCATCACATTAGAGTTAAGTCGTCACATTAGAGTTACCTCGTCACATTAGAGTTAAGTCGTCACATTAGAGTTAAGTCGTCACATTAGAGTTAAGTCGTCACATTAGAGTTAAGTCGTCACATTAGAGTTAAGTCGTCACATTAGAGTTACCTCGTCACATTAGAGTTAAGTCGTCACATTAGAGTTAAGTCGTCACATTAGAGTTAAGTCGTCACATTAGAGTTAAGTCGTCACATTAGAGTTACCTCGTCACATTAGAGTTAAGTCGTCACATTAGAGTTAAGTCGTCACATTAGAGTTAAGTCGTCACATTAGAGTTAAGTCGTCACATTAGAGTTACCTCGTCACATTAGAGTTAAGTCGTCACATTAGAGTTAAGTCGTCACATTAGAGTTAAGTCGTCACATTAGAGTTAAGTCGTCACATTAGAGTTAAGCCGTCACATTAGAGTTAAGTCGTCACATTAGAGTTAAGTCGTCACATTAGAGTTAAGTCGTCACATTAGAGTTAAGTCGTCACATTAGAGTTAAGTCGTCACATTAGAGTTAAGTCGTCACATTAGAGTTAAGTCGTCACATTAGAGTTAAGTCGTCACATTAGAGTTAAGTCGTCACATTAGAGTTAAGTCGTCACATTAGAGTTAAGTCATCACATTAGAGTTAAGTCGTCTTTACGCCCTTGAACTGTCTCCTTAGCTGTAAAAAAAATAAAAAAAATAGAGTTAAGTCGTTACATTACAAACTCCCGTCGTAAAAAAGTGGTGCAAAAAAATCAGCAACGTCATCCAACCTCGCCTTGTAAACCGGGTCAAAAAAGACTTAATCAGCCGCATTATTGTTACCTAAGACGAATAAGACGTTTGAAAAATTAGGCCTAAGGCTGCGTTTACACCAAGCGAGTCGCGTCGAGTCGAGTCACGTCAAGTCATTTGATGCGATTCATTTTGACGCATCTCCGTTTACACCGACTGCGTCAATCTGAGTCAAGTCAGTACTCAGTCACCCATTTGACCTCATGGAGAATGGATGCATATTCTCTTGCTGAAGTAACTGCTTTGCTCTGGCTTCGTCGTCGCAGACGGAAAAGTAGAGCTCGAATCTGGATGCATCATCTGAACACCAGGAGGCCGGATTTTGGAAGCTTCAGTCATTTATTCCCAGACCTGGTAAACTATCCAGAAAAATTCTACAACTTTTTTAGGATGATAAATGAAAATTTCAAGAAGTTGGTGGACTTGACTGGACCTTCCATTAGGAAAATCAACACTAACTACAGGCGTGCAAGTTGAAAAGGGGTTCCACCAGCATACTTCAAAACACCACGGCAGACTCGCTGTGACTGACGTCAAAATAGGTCCAGTCCTATATGTGACGCGACGCGACTCGACGCGACTCGCTTGGTGTAAACGCAGCCTAAGAATCCAACTCCACGCACCTTTGCAGCACAGGATATGTTCATCAGGTTCCATTTCGATCCTATCCATTTTCTGTCAATTCACTTTCGCTTTCCATGTCATATTCCCGCCTTTATTCTGTCTATTTCCACCTTCATCATATTCTTCTACTTAATTTAAACGACTTCTATTTTTTTCCCATATCTATTTGTTTCCCATTTTCAATACTGCCCATACCAGTCCACTCTGAATGCCTCTGCTGTCCTTCTAACCTCACTAAGACCTTGGGCGTCCCCTTCCGTTCTTGTAGCGAGACATCCAAGTTGATCTCGTTTCCTAAGTCCTAACGCTGTATATACCTTGCCCGGATCAAATTCCAGAGGCTGACTGACTGCACCAAGATATTCGAAAGGCTCTGATTGGTGTGCCCTAAGGTTGTTAGCAACCCTTGCTCTGGAGCCGGCCTGGCCGCCGCCGTGGCAAATTGCTCTGTCGCCGGTGGGGCTGGGGGGGCCGTGCGTCACAGAAGTGTGTCATTGTCAGGATTGGCCATTAAACACTACGATGGCCATTACACATCTGGTGAGTTGTTTTTGTTGTTGTAGCTACCTTGTTCATTACACTCGGTGGGGAGGCGATGGCTGAGTGGTTAGCGTGACGGCGCCGCATCCAGGAGGACGTGGGTTCGCGTCCCGCCCGGTGCCACAAGTCAGGATTTTTCAGTCACCGCCGAATGGCCAAAGACTACCCACATGCTGTCCAGAAGACCACCTATCAACCCGGACTCATGATTCTCTCTCTAAAAGAGGTCAATGATGAGCTCCGGGGGGCAGCATGGGCCAAGCAAGATGGCGTCATTATAAATACCTGTCTGCGCCACAAAGGGCTGGGACCGACCATCAGGTCCCATCAAGAAAGCCAACCGGTGCCATAGGCGAAAACTTTAAAACTTTAGAAATGCAATAATTTGTATAAGTAGTCTCAGAGTGTGCGCCGTCCTAGGATGGAGCCTCATATCTATGTGGCCTCCTCAGCTTGCCAGCTTGGGATGCTCAGCCAGCACTGGGATCCAGCCACTGGAAAGATGGGCCCTGACCTGTGCGAGGGAACTGCACAAGACACAGTTTCTTGAGTGTGGTCCACTTGACTGAGACCTAAAAACGCTTACCACCGAAATGTATCTAAGAGTGGGGGGAAAAATAAGAAAGGAAGGAGGAAAAGCGTGAACTGGTCGAGGAGGTGGAGGTCGCCCAGACCGAACTGATTTAGGATTAGACCCTGAACTAGATAAACAGCAACTTAGAGCGTAAATCAGCAAAGAAAGACCTCACTTTGTTAGATAATAAGCCTCGTTTATGAATTCACTGAGAACAGACATACGGTAACAGTTCGGGTTTATATTGGGTTAGGTTAAGTTTGGGCTATCACCAAACACGTGGTCGTTGGCAGCTTATAGCAAAAAAAAGAAAGAGTTCACTTTGTTAAATAGTAAGTCTCGTCACTGAGGAAACATATGAATTTACTGCGTCCACAAATATAGTGATTGTTTGAGTTATAGTAAGGTAAGGGTAAGGGTCTATTCACAGTTCACACACATGACAGTTCACAATTTAAAGCAAAAATCAACAAAGAAAGACCTTAATTTGTTCGATAATCAGTCTATTACTGAGGAAGCATATGTGAATTCATTGAGGTAAAACATATGGTGACTGTTTGATTCTAGTGCGGTTACGTTAACAGTCTCTTCAGGTTAACAGTCTTTTCAGGTTAACAGTCTTTTCAGGTTAACAGTCTTTTCAGATTAAGTCTTTTCAGGTCAACAGTCTTTTCAGGTTAACAGACTCTTCAGGTTAACAGACTCTTCAGGTTAACAGTCTTTTCAGGTTAACAGTCTTTTCAGGTTAACAGTCTTTTCAGGTTAACAGTCTTTTCAGGTTAAGTCTTTTCAGGTTAACAGACTCTTCAGGTTAACAGACTCTTCAGATTAACAGACTCTTCAGGTTAACAGTCTTTTCAGGTTAACAGTCTTTTCAAACACTTGTCATCTAAAAACGTGGAGCAAATATCGACAAAGAAAGCGCTTACCAGGTGAAAACGATCCAGGTAAGGTAAGGCTGGGTGCATACGCTATACCTGCGCGGGGTTCGGAAAATCAAAAAGTGTGCACCGTGTTCCGTTTCCCGAGACATTTACAAATACAATGAGGGAGGAACGATGAGAGTGTGACATCCGCTCCTTATCGCCAATCCGCTGTGATCAGGCCGAGCGATGTAAATCATATGCCATTCGATTTTGGTATCAAGTGAGACGTTTGTGAATTGTAAATGTGCACAAAGAGACAGACAAAGGGGTGGGGGGGGAGAGAGAGAGAGAGAGAGAGAGAGAGAGAGAGAGAGAGAGAGAGAGAGAGAGAGAGAGAGAGAGAGAGAGAGAGAGAGAGAGAGAGAGAGAGAGAGAGAGACACACACACACACACACACACACACACACACACACACACACACGCACAGGACAGAAAATTAAATAAAATGGTGATAATTGTGTGGATGATGAATGTGTGCGTACGTCCATAAGTACTTTGTGTATGTGTGTGTGTGTGTGTGTGTGTGTGTGTGTGAAGAACTATATATGTGGGCGTGTATGTATGTCCTTGTCTGTGTGTCTGCGTGTGCGTGTGCGTGTGTGTGTGTGTGTGTGTGTGTGTGTGAAGAACTATATATGTGTGGGCGTGTATGTATCTCCTTGTCTGTGTGTCTGCGTGTGCGTGTCTGTGTGTGTGTGTGTGTGTGTGTGTGTGAGAAGAACTATATGTGTGGGCGTGTATGTATCTCCTTGTCTGTGTGTCTGCGTGTGCGTGTGCGTGTGTGTGTGTGTGTGTGTGTGTGTGTGTGTGTGTGCCGGTGTTCAATTAGGAGATCAAAAGTAGCCTGCCAGCAGATCATCGGACGGAGCAGCGCCATGTGGAAAATCCAATTCGTCTCATTACCATTTTATCCAGGAAGGGCGCGGACATCAAGGAGCCCACCCGATGAAAATGGAACAGGACGCCCAGCCAGGAGGGACGGGAGGGAGGGAAGGATGGGATGAGACGAACGTAGGGGGCGGGGGGAAGGATGGAAAGGACGTAGAGGAGAGGAAAGAGGAGACAAGAGGACGGACGGCGGGAGGGAGGGATGGGAAGGAGGAGATGAGAAGAGGGAGAGACAGCAAGATATAGAGGAGGAAGGGATGGGAAAAATGTAGAGGAGAGATGAGAAGAGGGAGGATGGGAAGCAGATGAGAGAAGGGAGGAAAAGAGGGATGGAGGAAAGACACGAGATGGAGGGACGGAATGTAGAGGAGAGATGAGAAGAGGGAGGATGGGAAGCAGATGAGAGGAGGGAGGAAAGGAGGGATGGAAAAAAAGAGAGGAGGGATAGGAAAGAAACGAGAAGGAGGGATGAGGAGGAGGAAGGATATAAAGGAGACGAATAGGGAAGGCAAGGAAAAAGACGAGATAACGGAGCAAATAAAACGATGTAAATAAATGAGATGGATAGACAGATAAGAGATAAGAGGAGCGAGGAAGCAAAGAAAAGATAGTTGAAATAGAATGAAATATATGAGTGAGAAAAATATAGATAAAGCAAAGATAGAGATAGATACAAAAAGAGATAACTAGAATGAAGAAAGAAATATAGTTGAAACGAACATAAAAAAGAAGAAAAAGGTGAATAAAACAGAGATAGAGATTGTTACACATATAGAGAAGCAACGAGCAGAGAGAAAGGGAGGAGTAAATAAAAAGTGGAAATGAGAGAAAGAAATACAGGAGAAAAGGAGAACAAGGTAAATAAAAACAGAGAGATAGAGATTGATAGACAGAGAGAGAAACGGGATGAAGGAAAGGGAGGGAGGGAGGGGGGGAAAGCGAGACGGAAGGAAAGGCCAGGGTTACAGGGGACAAGTTGGCATGAAAGGAGGAAAGGAGAGGGGGAAGGAAGGAAGGGGAGGAAGAAAGGGAAGGGAGGGAAGGAAGTTAAGTGGACATAGCGAAAAATGTCCGGTATTTAATTGAAGTTTAATTTTCTTGTTACTTTTTTTACACACACACACACACACACACACACACACACACACACACACACACACACACACACACACACACAGGGACTTACAACAAACCATTTTTAACACGTAGAATATTTCAATAAAACAGCAATTTTCCTTCCCCTTTGAATCTTTATGGTCGTCAGCGCAAACAAACACACACACACACACACACACACACACACACACACACACACACACACACACACACACATCAGATACGAAGTTCAAAACGAAGTGCATCTCTCTCTCTCTCTCTCTCTCTCTCTCTCTCTCTCACCTGTGCATTAAAAAAATATTGCTCCCAACACCTGTGAATATTGATAGCAGTACCTGGTCAAATATTCAGACAGGTATTTCGCGCGCGCGTGTGTGTGTGTGTGTGTGTGTGTGTGTGTGTGTGTAAAGAATGCGTCCTGCTCACCTTCACACACCTGTTTTCTCACACATATTCATACATACATAAAACACACACACACACACACACACACACACACACACACACACACACACACACACACACATATGCCTCGTAAAAAAATTTATATGAATCAGCAAAAATAAATAAATAAAGTAAAAAATCATTCTTTTATCATTTTTATTATTATTATTATTATTATTATTATTATTATTATTATTATTATTATTATTATTATTATTATTATCATTATTCACGCCTTGCAGGTGCTACGATGCAGGTGACATAATTAATTGGTCTGTTTACCTGTATATAATGGCCTCTCTCTCTCTCTCTCTCTCTCTCTCTCTCTCTCTCTCTCTCTCTCTCTCTCTCACAAATATTGCCTTTTGATCTCCCCCGTTTACCACTTTCCCTACTCTCTCTCTCTCTCTCTCTCTCTCTCTCTCTCTCTCTCTCTCTCTCTCTCTCTCATGATACAAGAATGTAGTTTTAATTTGATTTTTAAGTAATGTTATACAAGAGGCTTTGTTAGACCTCTCTCTCCCTCTCTCTCTCCCTCTCTCTCTCCCTCCCCTCCTCTCTCTCTCTCTCCCCCCCTCACCTCTCCCCTTCCTTCCTCACTAATAGAAAAACTTTAATTTGAATACTTTTTCCTTTGTTTGTGGTTCTCTCTCTCTCTCTCTCTCTCTCTCTCCGGGGCTCGGCCAATCAGAAGCCTTCAAGCAGAGGTGAGTCATGACGTCACGATCCAATATGGCGGACACACACACCTGCCCAGGAAAGCGAAAGTGAGAGGTAAAGGTAAAAAGAAAGGTGATAAAGACGGGGAATGAAAGAAAATGGATGATAAAGAAGGGAAGTGAAAGAAAAAGAAAAATATAAAGAAAAAAGTGAAAAGTGAAAGTACTGAGAATAAAGGTGACAAAAGATAGGGAATGAAAGAAAATGGAAAATAAAAAAAGGAAGTGAGAGAAAAAATAATGATGAAAGAAAGTAATTGAAAAAAAGGTTAAAATAGGGAAATGAAAGAAAAATAAAGGATGAAAAGGGAAAAAAGAGAAAGAAAACGCGAAAATTATAAACGAGAGAAATTGAAGAACAGGAAAAAAAAGTTGAAAAGGGAAAAAGAGAAAGAAAATGCGGAAGTTTTATACACGAGAGAAACTGAAGAACAGAAAAAAAAGTTGAAAAGGGAAAAAAAGAAAGAAAATGCGAAAATTATAAACGAGAGAAATTGAAGAAAAGGAAAAAAAAGGTGAAAAGGGAAAAAGAGAAAGAAAATGAGAAAATTATAAACGAGAGAAATTGAAGAAAAGGAAAAAAAGTTGAAAAGGGAAAAAGAGAAAGAAAATGAGAAAATTATAAACGAGAGAAATTAAAGAAAAGGAAAAAAAAAGTGATAGAAATGGGGCATGAAGAAAAATGAAAGATAAAATAGGGAAGCAGAAGCAAAAGAAAAATAATAATCACGAAAGAATATATTTAAAAGAAGAAAGGGTTTAAAATAGGGAAAAAGAAAAGGGCAAGTGAAGGTAAAAAAAAACAAAAGGAGATAGAGATAAGGAATGAAAGAAAAGGGAAAATAAAATAAAGGGAAGTGGAAAAAAAAGAAGAAAGCGGGGAAGTGAAAGAAAAAGGGGTGAAAATAAGCTAAAAAAAACAGAGGGTGAAAAGGGAACGAAAGAAAGAAAAAAAAAATAATGAGGACAGGGAATGAAAGAAGACGGTGGATAAAATGGAAAAGTGGAAGAAAGAGGAATGAAAGGAGGTGGAAGATAAAATGGAAAAGTGGAAGAAAGAGGAATGAAAGGAGATGGAAGATAAAATGGAAAAGTGGAAGAAAGAGGAATGAAAGGAGATGGAAGATAAAATGGAAAAGTGGAAGAAAGAGGAATGAAAGGAGATGGAAGATAAAATGGAAAAGTGGAAGAAAGAGGAATGAAAGGAGGTGGAAGATAAAATGGAAAAGTGGAAGAAAGAGGAATGAAAGGAGGTGGAAGATAAAATGGAAAAGTGGAAGAAAGAGGAATGAAAGGAGATGGAAGATAAAATGGAAAAGTGGAAGAAAGAGGAATGAAAGGAGGTGGAAGATAAAATGGAAAAGTGGAAGAAAGAGGAATGAAAGGAGGTGGAAGATAAAATGGAGAAGTGGAAGAAAGAGGAATGAAAGGAGGTGGAAGATAAAATGGAAAAGTGGAAGAAAGAGGAATGAAAGGAGACAAGATAAAATGGGGAAGTGGAAGAAAGAGGAATGAAAGGAGGTGGAAGATAAAATGGAGAAGTGGAAGAAAGAGGAATGAAAGGAGGTGGAAGATAAAATGGAGAAGTGGAAGAAAGAGGAATGAAAGGAGATGGAAGATAAAATGGAGAAGTGGAAGAAAGAGGAATGAAAGGAGACAGAAGATAAAATGGAGAAGTGGAAGAAAGAGGAATGAAAGGAGATGGAAGATAAAATGGAGAAGTGGAAGAAAGAGGAATGAAAGGAGATGGAAGATAAAATGGAGAAGTGGAAGAAAGAGGAATGAAAGGAGAATGAAGATAAAATTGAGAAGTGGAAGAAAGAGGAATGAAAGGAGTTTGAAGATAAAATGGAGAAGTGGAAGAAAGAGGAATGAAAGGAGATGGAAGATAAAATGGAGAAGTGGAAGAAAGAGGAATGAAAGGAGATGGAAGATAAAATGGAGAAGTGGAAGAAAGAGGAATGAAAGGAGATGGAAGATAAAATGGAGAAGTGGAAGAAAGAGGAATGAAAGGAGATGGAAGATAAAATGGAGAAGTGGAAGAAAGAGGAATGAAAGGAGACAGAAGATAAAATGGAGAAGTGGAAGAAAGAGGAATGAAAGGAGGTGGAAGATAAAATGGAGAAGTGGAAGAAAGAGGAATGAAAGGAGGTGGAAGATAAAATGGAGAAGTGGAAGAAAGAGGAATGAAAGGAGATGGAAGATAAAATGGAGAAGTGGAAGAAAGAGGAATGAAAGGAGATGGAAGATAAAATGGAAAAGTGGAAGAAAGAGGAATGAAAGGAGATGGAAGATAAAATGGAAAAGTGGAAGAAAGAGGAATGAAAGGAGATGGAAGATAAAATGGAAAAGTGGAAGAAAGAGGAATGAAAGGAGATGGAAGATAAAATGGAAAAGAGGAAGAAAGAGGAATGGAAGGAGATGGAAGATAAAATGGAAAAGAGGAAGAAAGAGGAATGGAAGGAGGTGGAAGATAAAATGGAAAAGTGGAAGAAAGAGGAATGAAAGGAGGTGGAAGATAAAATGGAAAAGTGGAAGAAAGAGGAATGAAAGGAAACGGAAGATAAAATGGAAAAGTGGAAGAAAGAGGAATGAAAGGAGACGGAAGATAAAATGGAAAAGTGGAAGAAAGAGGAATGAAAGGAGATTGAAGATAAAATGGGGAAGTAAAAGAAAACAAAGAAAAATAATGATGAAAGAAAATGAATGAAATGAAGAGATGAAACGAAACTTATATAAAAACGGAAAAAAAAAGCGAAAGAGAAACACAAGAGAAAATAAGAAAAATAAAAGAAAAGGAGATCAAACAAAAGGAAATAGGAAAATAAGAAATAAATACCGGAAAACAGAAACTAATGATGAAAAAGAAGAAAATTAAGTAGATGAAAAGATGATAAAAGAAAACCAAAAAAAAGGTACGTGTTTGTAAGTAAAGAGGGGAAAGAAAGGGGGAAGAAGAGGGGGAGGAGAAAAAGGGGTAAGGAAAGGAAAGGGAGGGGAAAACATGGGAGGAGAAAAAGGGGTATAGAAGGGAGAGAATAAGTGTGGGAGGAGAAGAAAGAGGAAATAAAGAGGGAAAGGAAGAAAAGGAGCGGAAGTAAAGCGAAAGGGTTAACACAAAATAAAAATAAAAACGTAATAAATAAAATCGATAAAAAAAGATGAAAAAGAAACAAAAAAATAAAGATAAAAATAAAGGAAGGATAGAAAATATAAAGAAAAAGAAAGAGATAAGAAAAAAACAGGAGCAGGAGGAGGAGGAGGAGGAGGAAAGAGATGAAAGAGTGGATGGAGGATCGGAAAGGGTGCTAGAGGAGGAGGAGGAGGAGGAGGAGGAGGAGGAGGAGGAAAGGGTGAAATGAAAAGAAAAATGACAAAAATAGTGAGGAAAGGTGTAACGGATTATGAGAAATGAGGATGAAAGAGGAGGAGGAGGAGGAGGAGGAGGAGGGGGAAGGGGATGAAGCGAAAGTAAAAAAAAAAGTAAAAATGTATAAAAAAAAAAAAAGAAAACTAGCAAGGATTAAGAGGAGGAGGAGGAGGAGGAGGAAGCGAAAGTAAAAAAAAAAAGTAAAAATGTATAAAAAATGAAAGCTAGCAAGGATTAAGAGGAGGAGGAGGAGGAGGAGGAGGCAATATCGCAGAGGGTCAACACTCCCCTCATCGCTTCGGCGCCCACACTCTCATTTTAGCTCCCCATCCCTCCCCTCCCCTCCACACCTCTCCTCCCTCCCCTTCTTCTTTCCTTCCTTTCCTCTCCCTCCTCTCTCCCTCTTCCCCCTCCTCTCCCCTTCTTTCTCCCCTTCTTCTCCCTCTCATTTTCCCCTTCCTCTCACTTTTTCTCCCCTCCCCTTCTCTTCCCTTACCCAACTCGTCTCTTCCTCCCAGCTCTGAACACACACACACACACACACACACACACACACACACACACACACACACACACACAAAGTTCATCTAGACATCAAAAGAACTATCTCCTCCTCCCCTTTCCCCCTTCCCTCCCCTCCCCTCCCTCTTCCCCTCCCCTTCACCCCTTCCCTTCCTTTTCCACTTTTCCTTCTCTCTTCTCTTTTTCTCTTTTTTTGTGTCCCTTCCTTCCTTTATTCCCTTTCCTTTTATCTCCATTTTTTCCTTCCTTCTCCTTTTCCCTTCCCCTTCCCCTTCCCTTTCTTTTCCACCCTTACTTCCCTCTTCTCTTTTTCCTCTTTCGTATTCCTTCCTTTCTATACTCCTCTTCCTTCTTCTTTCTCTCTCCATTTTTCAATCTTTTTCCATCTTCTACTACTTCCTCTTTTTTTCATTCTTCCATTCCCTCTCGTTTATCTATTCTCCCTTTTTACCTTCTCATTCACCTCCTTCCTCTCCCTCACTCCCCATGTCAAGATAGATAGATAGATAGATAGATAGATAGATAGATAAATAGATAGAAAGATAGATAGATAGATATTTAGGCAGATAGCTAACTACTACTACTATTACTACTACTACTACCACTACTACTACTACTACTACTACTACTACTACTACTACTACTACTACTACTACTACTACTATTACTGATGATGATGATGATGATGATAAAAAAGGAGAAAAAAAGATCCGTGAAGCAATATATCTTGTTTTTCGAGTGTGTGTGTGTGTGTGTGTGTGTGTGTGTGTGTGTGTGTGTGTGTGTGTGTGAGGAGTTCATATCTCCTGAGAAAACGACTTATAAGATTGCAAATGTTGTTTACCTCGCCCTTCTCCCCCTCCCCCCCTTTCCCCTCCCCACCCCTTTCCTCCCCTCCTCTCCTCTCCCCTCTTCCTCTCTTTCTCCCTCCTTCACACTCTCTTCTTCCTCTTCCCTTGCCATCGCTTCTGTCTGTCTGTCTGTTTGCCTCTCTCTCTCTCTCTCTCTCTCTCTCTCTCTCTCTCTCTCTCTCTCTCTCCTCCTCTCTACGTCGACAGATATTCCCTTCCTGTGTTGCTGCTCCTCCTCCTCCTCCTCCTCCTCCTCCTCCTCCTCCTCCTCCTCCTCTTCGCCTTCGTCCATCTCTTCCTCTCAACTTTTTATTTTTTCCGAGGTTTTCTTACTTTTTTTGCTTTACTTTTTTTACTCCATTTTCCTTTCCTCCAATAATTATTCACATTTTTTTTGTTTGTCCGTTTTTATTTATTTATTTATTTATTTATTTATTGCATTTACGATTTGTTTTTATCTTGGTTTTCTTGTTTTTTCATTTTTTTTCTTCCTTCCATTATTATTCTTTTCTTGTTTTCATTATTTACATTTTATCGTTTTTTTTTTTTTAGTGTTGTTTTTGTTGTGTTCAAATTTTCCTGTTTTCTTATGTAGCGTTTTCTTTTTTGTGTGTTTTCTTGATGTTTTTTTCTATGGTTTATTATTCGTTTTCTTTTCCAGTCTTTTTTTTCTTTCTAACTAACAAAATATATGCGAGTCAATTTCCCGGTTCTCTCTCTCTCTCTCTCTCTCTCTCTCTCTCTCTCTCTCTCTCTCTCTCTCTCTCTCTCTCTCTCTCTCTCTCTCTTCCCCACTCACTCGAGACGCAACCACACTTATTTCCCTTCCCTTCCCTCTCCCTCCCTCACCCCTCACCCTCACCCCTTCCCACCCTTTCCCTATCACCCCTTCCCCTCCCCATTCCCTACACCCATCACCCCAACCATCACCCATCTCCTCTTCCCTATACCCCAAATTGTACTAATCTTCTGTTACCTCTTCCCCTTCTTCCCCATTCCCTTCCCCATCACCCCAACTTCCCCATATTCTCTTCCCTTACACCCCAAACTGAACTAACCTTATGTGCCTTCTTCCCTTCCTTCTTTCCCCTTTCCCTTCTCCCCACCACTCTAACCTCCCTTCCTCTCTTTCCTTACACCCAAAGCTTTACTAACTTTGTCATCCCTTTCCATTCCTCCCCATTCCCTCCCCATCACCCAAACCTCCATTCCTTCCCTTAACTCCTCAAAACTAGCACTAAGATCCACCCCATTCCATAAACACCCCTCTCCCTTCCTTTGCCTTCCTTCCTTCATCCTCTCCCCATCACCAACCTCCCTTTCTTCCCTTTACTTCCCCATACAGTACAACAACCTAACCCACACCATACTCCCCCCTCCCCCCCTTTTCCTCCCCATAACCCCAGCCTCCTTTCCTTTTCTTAACTCCCCCATACAGCACTACAACTTAACCAACACCATATCCATCCCTTCCCCTTCCTTCTTCCTTCACCTCTCACTCTCTTCCCATCACCCCAACCACCTAATCCCCATCATACACACCCTTCCCCTTCCTTCTTCCTTCACCCCTCACTCTCTCCTCTTCCTTATACTCCCCAAAACCGTACTGACCTAACCCACACCCTACCCACCCCTCTCTTCCCTTCTCCCCAGTCGCGTAACCCGGCAGCCACGCCCCCTGTCACTCCCCATCACCCCCTGTCACTCCCCATCACCCCCCATCACCGCGTCACCCCTTCCCACAAGCCGCAGGGTGAAGGGCTGTTATTACTGTCTAAATCATCCTATTCAATGACAGACGAGATGGCCAATTACACCTATTTTCAAATTAGGAGGAGGAGGAGGAGGAGGAGGAGGAGGAGGAGAGAGGACTGGGAACGCTTGAGGGGGTTGAGGGGTAGTGGATTAAGAGGAAGAGGAAGAGGAACGAGTAAGAAAAGGAAGGGGAAGAGGAGAGTAAGAAAAGGAAGGGGAAGAGGAGAGTAAGAAAAGGAAGGGGAAGAGGAAGGAGTAGGAAGAGGAAGGGGAAGAGGAAGGAGTAGGAAGCGAAAGAAGAGGAAGGAGATGGAACTAAGGGAAAAGGAGGAGGACAATAAGGAAAGGAAAGGAAAGGAAAAGGAAGAAAAGTAGTAAATGGAACAGAGTGAAAAGGAGGAAGGGAAAGAGAAAGTGAGTGAAGGGAAAAAGGAGAGGAAAAGAAAGGAAGGAAAATGGGAGAAGAAATGGGAAAAGAGGAGGAAAGGAAAAGAAGGGGAGGAAAAGGGGAAGGGTATAAGAAGGGAAATGGTACAAAACTGCTCGAGGATGAAGGGGTAGGTGATGGGTAGGAAAAGAGAAAGGGAAGGGAAGAGGGAAGAGGAAAGTGAGGCATGGAGGAAAGGAAAAGAAGAAGAAAAATACAGAAAAAGGAGGAAAGGGGTGAAATGTGTGAGCACTCTGGGAAAGAAGAAGAGGGAAAACAGAAGAGGGGAAGAGAAGATGAGAGCAGGGGAAAAGAGGAAAAGATAAAGAGGAGGGGAAAAAGATAAATGGGGAATAAAAGGAGAGTTGAAAAGAGGAAGAAAGGAGAAAGAAGGGAACGAAAAGAAGATAAGAAGGGAAGGGAGGAGAGGAAAGAGAAAGAGAGAGGGAAAGGAGATGAAGATGCAGGAAAAAGAAGAAAGGGAAATGAAAGGAAAGCGAAGAGGGCGAAAAAGGGACCATGGAAGAGGAAGGAGATAAGAAGGGAAAGGAGAAGGGAAAGGAGAGAAAGAGAGAGGGAAAAGAAAAGAAGATGCAGGGAAATGAATAAAGGGAGATAAAATGAAAGCTGAAAAGAGGACGAAAGAAGAGAGCATGGAAGAGAAAGAAGATAAGAAGGGAAAGGAGAGAGGAGGGGAGAAGGGAGAGGGAAAGAAGATGAAGAGGGAAGAAAAAGAAGAAAGGGAGATAAAATGAAAGTTGAGAAGAGGGCGAAAGAGAGCATGGAAGAGAAAGCAGATAAGAAGGGAAAGGAGAAGGGAAGGGAGAGGAAGGGAGAGGGAAAGAAGATGAAGAGGAAAGAAAAAGAAGAAAGGGAGAAAGAAAGAGGAGAAATGAGAAGAGGGGTAAAGAAGAGAGCATGGAAGAGAAAGAAGATAAAAAGGGAAAGGAGAAGGGAAGAGAGAGGGAAAGAAGATGAAGAGGGAAGAAAAAGAAGGAAGGGAGAAAGAAAGAGGAGAGTTGAGAAGAGGGGTAAAGAAGAGAGCATGGAAGAGAAAGAAGATAAAAAGGGAAAGGAGAAGGGAAGGGAGAGGAGGGGAGAGGGAAAGAAGATGAAGAGGGAAGAAAAAGAAGAAAGGGAGATAAAAATGAAAGTTGAAAAGAGAACGAAAGAAGAGAACATAGAAGAGAAAGAAGATAAGAAGGGAAAGGAAAAGGGAGGGGAGAGGAAGGGAGAGGAAAAGAAGATGAAGATGCAAGAAAAAGAAGAAAGGGAGATAAAAGAAAAGCTAAAAAGGGGGCGAAAGAAGGGAACATGGAAGAGAAAGAAAATAAGAAGGGAAAGGAGAAGGGAAGGGAGAGAAAGGGAGGGGGAAAGAAAAGAAGATGCAGGAAAATGAAGAAAGGGAGATAAAAGAAAAGCTAAAAAGAGGGCAAAAGAAGGGAACATGGAAGAGAAAGAAGATAAGACGGGAAAGAAGAAGGGAGAAGAGAGAAAGAGAGAGGGAAAAGAAAAGAAGAGAGGAAAAGAAGATGAAGATGGAAGAAAATGAAGAAAGGGAGATAAAATGAAAGCTGAAAAGAGGACGAAAGAAGCAAGCATGGCAGAGGATGAAAATAAGAAGGGAAAGGAGAGAGGAGGGGAGGGGAGGAGGGGGGGAGGGGAGGAGGGCAAGAAGAAGAGGGGAAGTGAAATATAAAGAGGGGAAGAGAGAATAAAAAAGAGAGGAGGAAAGATTTGGAATGAGAGTTTTGTGTGCCAGGAATATTTGTGTTGATCTGAAGAAGGAGGAGGAGGAGGGGGGGGGGGGAAGTGATAAGAGAGAGAGAGAGAGAGAGAGAGAGAGAGAGAGAGAGAGAGAGAGAGAGAGAGAGAGAGAGAGAGAGAGAGAGAGAGAGAGAGAGAGAGAGATGATGATGATGATGGGAAAAGACAAAAGGCATAAGAAAAGGCAGATCGATAGATAGATAGAAAGAGAAAAGAATGGAAAAAAAGAAAGGAAAGGAAAGGAAAGGGGAGTGAAAGTTGAAAGTAGAAGAAAAGAAAAAATGAAAACCAGGAGTAAGAATGAAAAGAAGAGGAGGAGGAGGAGAAGAAAAGAGAAAAAAAACTATGAAGAACGGGAGGAAAAGAAAGAAAAAGAAAAGGATGAAAAAAGAGGATTATGAGGAAAGAAAAAGCTATGAAGAAATGGAAGGAAAGGAGGAAAAGGAAGAAAAGGAAAAGGATGAAAGAAAAAACGAAGAAAGTGAAACAAGAGGGGAAAGAAAAGAGTACACAAGAAAGAGAGAAAAAAGGAGGAAGAAGAAGAAGCATAACTGGAGAGGTGGAGGAAGGAGGGGAGTGGAGGGGTGGAGAGAACGTGGAATGGTGCCAAGCTAGTGATTGGGTGAGGGAATATGGGGACGAAATGTAACCCCCTCACCCCATCCCCTTTTTCCTCACCCCCTCCTCCCGCCATTCCCCTTCTTAATAACCCCTCTTCTTTTCCCCTCAACCCCCCCCTTTCCCTTCATCTTTTCCCTTCCCTACCATCCCATTCCCTTCTAAAAAATGTAACCTTTCACCCAATCCCCTTTTTCCTCACCCCCTCCTTCCACCATTCCCCCCCTTAATAACCCCTCTTCTTTTCCACTTATCCCCTCTTTCCCTTCATCTTTTCCCTTCCCGATCATACCCTTACCTTCGAATAAATGTAATCCCCTCACCCCATCCCCTTTTTCCTCACCCCCTCCTTCCACCATTTCCCCCCCTTAATAACCCCTCTTCTTTTCCCCTCACCCCCCCCTTTCCCTTCATCTTTTCCCTTCCCTACCATCCCATTCCCTTCTAAAAAATGTACCCCCTCACCTCATACCCTTTTTCCTCACCCCTTTCTTCCACCATTTCCCCCCTTCATAACCCCTCTTCTTTTCCCCACACCCCCCTTTCCTTCCCTATTACCCTATCCCCTGCTAACCTAACCTAAACTATTTATCTAACAGCCCCCGATCCGCCCTATCCTAATCTAGCCAAACCTAACCCCCCAAAACCCTTCTAACCTAACCTAGTCTACTAACCTAACAGACCCTCTCCTTCCCCCCTCTAACCTAACCTAACCTAACCGCCCTCCAAAACCCCTTCTAACCTAACCTAGTCTACTAACCTAACAGACCCCTTTCCTTCCCTATCCTCCCCTAACCTAACCTAACTTACTACCCAAAGACTCCCTTTTCTCCCTTCCCTCCTCACCCCCCTAAAATTACGAATGTTTCTAAAAATAACGTTAATTTGCTAGAAACTCTAACCGTGTCCACACCATCTTAGTTTTGTTTCTTCCGTTTTCTTCATTGCTTTGAGAACAGTCTTCCCTTCCCTCCACTGAAAATTATAGGAAGAAACGAAAAATCTATCTTCACCCATCCACAGCTCCATCTTTATCCCCAAACCAACTTAGCGTTAATTCTTGCTTTTTCTCCTTCGCTTCCTTAACACTCACCCCCCCTCAAAAAAAAAAATCTCTACCTATCCATATCTATCTATCCATCTTTATTTTTTTTATGTCTCCATCGATCCACATCTATAAACCATCTTTGTTTTGATTTTTGGCTCTTCTCATCTTTTCCTTCTCCCTCTTCAATCCCGCCAAACACCCCGCCAAACAAAATCCCCCCTCCCTACAGTTCTCCCTTCACCCTCTTCCATTCCCCTTCCCGCACTTACCCCTTAAAATCCCCCCTCCACCCTCCTCCATCCCCTTCCCGCGAACCCCCGAAAAAAAAATCCCTCCTCCCCATAGTTTCCTCTTCACCCTCTTCTATCCCCCTTCCCGCCCTCCCCCCTTAAAATTCCCCTTTCCCACCCTTCCCTCTCTAAAATTCCCCCTTCTCCCTCTTCCATCCTCCTACGTACCCACCCCCGAAAAAAAATCCCCCCTTCCCATAGTTCCCCTTTCACCCTCTTCCATCCCCCTTCCCGCCCTCCCCCCTTAAAATTCCCCCTTCCTCCCCTTCCCTTTCTAAAATTCCCCCTTCATCCTCTTCCATCCTCCCTCTCACCCACCCCCGAAAAATACCCCTCCCATAGTTCCCTAATCCTCTTCCATCCCCCTTCCTTCCCTTAAAATACCCTTCCGCCCTTCCATCTCTAAAATTCTTCACCCTCTTCCATCCTCCTCTCACCCACCCCGAGAAAAATACCCCCCATAGTTCCCCCTTAATCCTCTTCCATCCCCCTTCCCGCCCTTCCCCCTTAAAATACCCCTTCCTGCCCTTCCATCTCTAAAATTCCCCTTCCTGCCCTTCCTCTCTAAAATTCCCCTTCACCCTCTTCCATCCTCCTCTCACCAACCCCTGAAAAAATCTCCCATCCCTCTCTAAAATTCCCCTTCACCCTCTTCCATCCTCCCTCTCACCCACCCCTGAAAAATACCCCTCCCATAGTTCTCCTTCACCTCTTCCATCCCCCTTCCGCCCTCCCCTTAAAATTCCCCCTTCCCGCCCGTGCCTCTCGAAAATTTCCCCGTCACTCTCTTTCCTACTCCTTCGTACCCATCCCTGAAAAATCCCCTTTCCCATAGTTCCCCTTCACCCTCTTCCATCCCCCTTCCTGCCCTTTCCTCTTAAAGAGTCCCCTTCATCCTCTTCCATCCCCCGGCAAGACAGACAGGCTAATGACCGCTAACTAGCCGGCTAATCCCTGTGAGCATCCGTCAATGGGGCGTGAGGCGATGACGTGGCGGGGCGAGAAGGGCCCTCATTGGCGCGTACCCTCGGGCGGCGGGCATTGTTAGCCAATTACACGAGCCCTCCCCTGCCCAGGCCCCGCCCCCCTCACCCTGGCTCCCCTCTGGCTCCCCCCGTCCCCTCACCAGCACCTCCCCTCTACACCCATACGCCCGGTTGAATCCCCTTGCTCCCCTTCCTCCTCCTCCTCCTTCTCCTCCTCCTCGTCCTCCTCCCAACATTTGAATTGATGGTAATTGTCCCGCCACAGCCTGAGGGAAGATGAGGGGAGAGGAGGAGGAGGAGGAGGAGGAATTACGGACACATGGAAGATCAGGCAGCATGAAATCTATTAACACGTGACAAGGTTGCCCACCTCAATAATGTCATCCCTTCGTCAGGCTTTTCAGTAACGAGCAAAACATGTTATAACTTGTCACACGTACGTACTACAGGAACGCCCAAGTCACGCCTCCAACGAAGCAATTGATCGATGAGAGTTTTGAGTGACTCCATCGTTTTGGCGTGAACAACCTCTGCGTGAAGTTTATTCCAGTGACGGATGATTCGAAAAGAGGGAAAAAAACGTTCTGCCGATGTCAATATAGTATCTTTTTTCTCGTATATGCAGACCAATATTTAAGTTTTCGGTATGTTTATCTTTATGTTGATCTTTTTACAGCCAAGAATGTAGTTTATGGGAAAAAAGAAAAGAAGACAAAAAGAAAACCAAGCTATGTTATTCCTCCCTAAATGCGAAAAGCGAAAGAGGATCCAAATTCAGAGATAAAATTCTTTCCTATTTGCGACTTTTTTTTCCTTCATTTTTTTCTTTCCTCTTCCCTCTTGCATTCCTTCCCTCGCTTCCTTCCTCCTCCCCCTCTTAACTCCATTGCTTCCTTCTATTCCTGTAATGAACCACACCTTCCTCCTATTCCTTATTTAATTCACTTGTTTTTCCTTTCTCCCTTCCATTCTTCTCTTCTTTCACACCCCTTTCCACCTTTTTACCCTTTTCTCTATACTCTTCTAATTTCCCCTTCTCGCATTCTATCCACCTTTTCTTCTCCCTTTTCCTCTCTCTTCTCTTTTGTCTGCCTTATTTCTCCTTTTCCCTTTTCTCTTTGAACTTCTTTCCTTCATCTTTTCCCTCCTTTCTTTCCCAAGCTATTCACTGTCTTGTAACTGAGAACCAGAACTGCACCGTGTATTCCAGGTGAGGTCTCAGTGTTAAAAAGGAATAAGATGACGAGGGTTTGGAGAATTAGTAAAGAGATAGATAAATGGGGAATGAGAAGAGTGAGGGAGGAGGAATATGGAGAGGGAAGAAGCTGAAGAGAGGTAGAAGGGAAGACACACGAGGGAGGAAAGAGAAACTAAGGGGAGATAAATGAGATAAAAATGGGGAAAGGAGGGAGAGGGGAAACAAAGAGATGATAAGAAAGTCACTTGGGGAGAGAGAGAAAAAAAGGGAGAGAAAAAAAGGCAAGTAACTACACCCTTACATGTATCTCCTCCTCCTCCTCCTCCTCCTCCTCCTCCTCCTCCCCCTATCCTCATCGCCTCGGGGCTGCGGTCAAACCGAGGGTTTGGGGGAAGAGGGGAGAGAGAGAGAGAGAGAGAGAGAGAGAGAGAGAGAGAGAGAGAGAAAACAGATTCCAAGAAGACACCAGCACCACAACAGCCAACAACAACAACAACAACAACAACAACAACAACAACAACAACAACAATAATAATAATAATAATAATAATAATAATAATAATAATAATGAGTTTACCTGAGCACAAAATTTACCCTACCACCCCTTACCTTACCCTACCACCCCTTACCTTACCCTACCACCCCTTACCTTACCCTTCTTCCCTTTCCATTATAATCTCTTCCCATTTCCTCTTCTCTCATTCTATTCACTTTCTCTTCTCCATTTTCTCCTTCCCATTCTCTCACATTTATTTCTCCCTTTTCCTTTTCCTCTTCATACTCTTCCCATTTCCTTTTTTTCCCTCTTTCTATTCACTTTTCTTCTTCCCTTTCCCCATTCCTCCCATTCTTTTCTTACACCTCATTTCTCCCTTTTCCGTTTCCTCTTCATACCCTTCCCGTTTCCTTCTCTTCCCTCTTTCTATCCACTTTTCTTTTCCCTTTTCCCCTTCCCCCTACTCTTTTTCTTACCTTTTTACCCTTCCCTTTCACCCATTTCCCCTTTTTATTCCTTTTCCTCTTCATACTCTCCCCATTTCCTTCTCTTCCATCTTTTTAAACACTCTTCCTCTTCCTATTCCCCCTCCCCCTATTCTTTCCTCACGCCCTTTTCACCTTCTCTCACATCCATTTCCCCCTTTTTCCCTTTCCTTTCCATACCCTTCCCATTTCCTCCTCTTCCCTCATTCTTATCTCTTTTCCTTATCTCCCTTTCTTTCTTCTATTCCTTTAAACCACTTTTCATCTTTTTACCCTTTCCTCTGTACTTTTCAAATTTCCTCTTCTCTAATGCTATCCACTTTTTTCTTCCCTCTTTTCCTTTTCCCTCTAATCTTACACAATTTTCCCCCTTTTCCCCTTTTCTCTTTTTTCCTTCATTGGTTCCTTCTTTATCCTTTATTCTTTAAACTTCTAACTTTTCCTTTTATTCTTTATCCTTTTTCTCCCTTTTACTTTTCCTCTTACTCATTTATCACTCCCAAACCCTCTTACTTCTTTCTCCCCTTCCTTTTCCTTCCAGTCTCTCTCCCTTTTCTCTTCACCCCCTATTTCCCTTCTCACTTTTCAAACTTCCTCCCACCCTCATCTTCTCCCACTTTTTTCCTTCTTCATCTCTGCTCTTCCTTCTCCCCTTCTCCTACTTTGCCTTCTTTGATTTCCTTTTCTCCTCCTCCTCCTCTTTTCCCTCTGTCTCCTTTAATATTTGCTATCACTGCTCCTCCTCGCACTACTCAGGAGGAGGAGGAGGAGGAGGATAAAAAGGCGGAGGACAAAGAGGACGAGGAGAGAACGAGAAAGAGGGTTACGAGGAAGGAGGAGGAGGAGGAAGAGGAGGAAGAAGAGGAGGAAGAGGTAGAGTTGATCTGATTCTTCTTCCTCTTCCTCCTCCTCCTCCAATTCCCTTCATCGACCTTCCTTCCTTCCTTCCTTCCTTCTCCTCTCTCTCTCTCTCTCTCTCTCTCTCTCTCTCTCTCTCTCTCTCTCTCTCTCTCTCTCTCTCTCTCTCTCTCTCTCTCTCTCTCTCTCTCCTCTCCTTCCTCCTCTTCCCTCCTCCCTCCTCCTCCCCTATTCCCCCACCCCCTCGGCAGACGACACCTCTTACCTTACTGAGGTCATTTGACTTGCTAATGTGCCAGCCGGTGACGACAAGGGGGGTGGGGGAGGGGGGGAGGGGAGAGGGTTTTGGAAAGGAGAGGAGAGAGGAGAGAGAGAGAGAAATAGAATGAGAGAGATAGAGTGAGGGGGAGGGAGAGGGGGGGAGGGGGGGCCTATGGAAAGAATGGAAAAACAAAAAAAAAGGCTTTTTGTGAGAGAGAGAGAGAGAGAGAGAGAGAGAGAGAGATACTGGCGGCCTATTTATGAGGTTTCAAGTCCCAATCTCTCTCTCTCTCTCTCTCTCTCCTCTCTCTCCCAAAATACTCCTCGAGGCTTGAGAGAGAGAGAGAGAGAGAGAGAGAGAGAGAGAGAGAGAGAGAGAGAGAGAGAGAGAGAGAGAGAGAGAGAGAGATTTAACTAAGAGAAAGGATAAAGAAGAGAGGAGGGGAAAGGTAAGGAAGAGAGGGGAGGAAACAGGAAGAGAGCAAGGGAGAAAGGGAGAGTAAGAATAAGGGAGACAAGGGAGAATAAGGGAGAGTAAGGGAGAGTGAGGGAGAGTACTATATTCCCTTTGAAACTCCCTTGAAGTAACCTTTGGAGCCTGGAGGGAGAAGGGAGATAGGGAGAGAGGGAGGGAGAGAAGGGGAGAGGAAGGGAGGGGAGGAAAGGTAGGAGGGAACGTGTGATGATGAGGTGGTTCAGAAGGAAGGAAGAAAGAAAGGAAGGAAGGAAGGAAGGAAGGAAGGAAGGAAGGAAGGAGGGAAGGGATGAATGATCGTGTACGAATGTATGAAATGAAGGAAAGAGGGGGAGAGAAAAAAAGGCAGGAAGGAAGGAAAGGAGAAGGGTATACTGTATGAAGGAATGAAGGATGGAAGCAAGGAATGAAGGAGAGAAGAGGGGTGGAGGGAAGAAATGAAGGAGAGAAGAGGAGTGGAAGGAAGGAAGGAAGAAGAGAAGAAGAGTGGAAGGAAGGAATGAAGGAGAGATGAGGGGTGGAAGGAAGGAAGGAAGGAGAGAAGAAGAGTGGAAGGAAGGAATGAAGGAGATAAGAGGGGTGGAGGGAAGGAATGAAGAAGAGAAGAGGGGTGGAGGGAAGGAATGAAGAAGAGGAGTGGAGGGAAGGAATGAAGAAGAGAAGAGGAGTGGAAGGAAGGAAGGAATGAGAGAAGAGGGGTGGAAGGAAGGAATGAAGGAGAAGAGAAGTGGAAGGAAGGAAGGAAGAAGAGAAGAGGGGTGGAAAGAAAGGAGAGAAGGAAGGGAGATGTACTAAGGAATGAAATGAAGGAAGGAAGGAACGAAAGAACGAATGAACGATAGAAGAAACAGGAGAAGAGAACTGGAAGGAAGGAATGGAAAAAATAAGAGTGTACCAACGGATAAATTAATGAAAGAAAAGAAGATAGGAAGGAAGGAAAGAATACGACAGATAGATAGACTGAAGTTAGAAAATAGAGGTAAGGAAAAGGTAAGAAGGTAAGAAGTGAAGGTAAGAAGGTAGGACACAGATAACACACCACATCTAACTCTAATCAATCACACTGTCTCTATTCACACTAACACATTCATAACACACCACATCTAACTCTAATCAATCACACTGCCTCTATTCACACTAACACATTCATAACACACCACATCTAACGCTAATCAATCACACTGCCTCTATTCACACTAACACATTCATAACACACCACATCTAACGCTAATCAATCACACTGTCTCTAATCACACTAACACATTCATAACACTCCACATCTAACTCTAATCAATCACACTGTCTCTATTCACACTAACACATTCATAACACTCCACATCTAACTCTAATCAATCACACTGCCTCTATTCACACTAACACATCCATAACACACCACATCTAACTCTAATCAATCACACTGCCTCTATTCACACTAACACATTCATAACACACCACATCTAACTCTAATCAATCACACTGTCTCTATTCACACAAACACATTCATAACACATCACATCTAACTCTAATCAATCACACTGTCTCTATTCACACTAACACATTCATAACACACCACATCTAACTCTAATCAATCACACTGCCTCTATTCACACTAACACATTCCTTAACACACCACATCTAACTCTAATCAATCACACTAACACATCCCTTAACACACCATATCTAACTCTAATCAATCACACTGTCTCTATTCACACTAACACATTCATAACACACCACATCTAACTCTAATCAATCACACTGTCTCTATTCACACTAACACATTCATAACACACCACATCTAACGCTAATCAATCACACTAACACATTCATAACACACCACATCTAACTCTAATCAATCACACTGTCTCTATTCACACTAACACATTCCTTAACACACCACACCTAACTCTAATCAATCACACTAACACATTCATAACACACCACATCTAACTCTAATCAATCACACTGTCTCTATTTCACACTAACACATTCATAACACACCACATCTAACTCTAATCAATCACACTGTCTCTATTCACACTAACACACTTCCTTAACACACCACATCTAACTCTAATCAATCACACTAACACATTCATAACACACCACATCTAACGATAATAAATCACACTGTCTCTATTTCACACTAACACATTCCCTAACAACACTGATCACCTTTGTCACCTTGCACGGTTAATCAGACCTCCACACCTGTACATTCTCACCTGTCTTAATGTTGACGCGCATCATATGAATATACCTGTCCATTATTAAGATTGTTCACCTGTATTCAAAGCCAGAACTTTTTTTACGGCATGGGAGGCATCTCAAGGGCAAAAAATAAAAAAATAAAAAATAAAAAGCCCACTGTACGCTGCTTTATTCATCCTTGCTATACATATACTTACTAACTAGCTAACGGAGAGCATATGCCAGGGGGCGCGTCGCTTCACTCACCCGCCGCTATAGAAACCTTAATCAACTGTTTTTCGTGTTGAATTTAATCAGTGGCATTTTAATTTAGTGTCTACCTTTTAATATTTACATGAATCAGTAGTTTTAGTATCTACCAGAATCTGCTATTTTTGAGTTTGCTAAAATTTAATCAACTATTTTGTGTTTACCCTAATCAACAGTATTTAGTGAGCCTAGAGAAGCAGGAAGAGAATGAAATATATGGGTGTAACATGCAACGAGAAATGGGGAGAGAAACGTGAGGGAAAGAGAAGGAAAAGGAAGGAACTAAGGAAAAGGGTAATGAAGGGATGGTAATGGATGGGAGATGGCAGAGAAGAGTCAGGGGAATGAATGGGTGATGAAGGCAGAAATGGGAGGAAAGGAGAGGAAGGGAAAAAGGGGGACCAGGAAAAGGGGGAGAAAGGGGGACCAGGAAAAGGGGGAGAAAGGGGGACCAGGAAAAGGGGGATGAAGGGGCATAACTAGGTGAAGAAGGTGGTGATGGAAGACTGGTGTGAAAAGGGTGAAGAAGAAGGGGCGATAAAGAGGGATGGAGAGGAAAGGGGAGTGACAAAGATTCAGGATATTCTGGTAACAATGAATAAAAACTGGGCTCGGGCAGGTCACATAATGCGTAGAACAGATAACAACAGACGACAACCAAAGCATCGGAGTGGCAACCCAGGAACTGTTCAGGGGGGGGGGGGACAGAGAACCAGGTGGAGTAGGATGGAAGTAGGCCTACACTAATTACAGACACAGAGAAAGAGGTGGAGTGGATTTAAAAGATGGGAAAACCTAAAGAAGAAGAAGAAGAAGAAGAAGAAGAAGAAGAAGAAGAAGAAGAAGAAGAAGAAGAAGAAAAGAAGAAGAGAAAGAGGTGGAGGACGTTGGTAAGTGTCTTTGTCCTACAGTGATGATGATGATGATGATGATGATGATGATGATGATGATAAAAACGATAGCAATGGTGGTAAAATCTTTATACGAATCGTGTTAGTGTATACTGTAACAATCAACTGTCTTATTATTCATCATCATACTGTTCATTGTAATTCCTTCTTATGATCAGCTGTGATTGTATTTATTTCCATGAGATCTTTATTTAATTACTGCAATCAGCCGTTTTTAGTATTTATATGAAAAAGTTGTGTTAATATCTAGGGTAATTAGCTGTTTGAGTGTTTAGTTGAGTCAGGTGTTAGTCAATATTTACTTTAATCAGCTGAGTTAATAGTTACCTTTACCTTATCTCTCCTCTTCTTAATCAACTGCTCTGTGTTTACCTGAGTCAGCTGTTAGTTAATATTTACATCAATTACCTGAGTTATCATTTTCGTCAATCACCTGTTTTATGTTTAAGTTTACGAGTCACCTGTCAGTTAATATTTGCCTTGATCAGCTGAGTTTATATTTACGTTAACCAGCTGTTTATTGTTCCCATTAATCAGCTGTTCACTGTTTACCTGAGTCAGCTGTCACCGTCCCTCAGCTGACCGCCTTCCAGCTTGTCTAACGCATCGCCGTCTATCACTACCTTCGTTCTTTATCGCCCTCCTATGTTAACACGCAGCGCTTTATCGTAATCCCTCTTCGTATTGTTTTCATTATACTTTACACTCGTCTCCCTCTTTATCATTCTCCTTCTCCTCCTACTCCTCTTCCTCCTGTTCCTGCTTATCTTCCTCCTCCTCCTCCTCCTCCTCCTCCTCCTTCTGTCTCTTTTATCTTCGTGTTGCTTTTTGTTCAGATTTATCAAGTTTGTGTATTTTTTTGTGTGCTTTTGAATTTGATGCTTTTATAGTTGTTTTTATAGTTTTTTCTGTTCATGGTTCCTCTTCTTGCTTTTATTTTTTTCCTCCTCCTCCTCCTTGTTTTTTTTTTATTCGCTCCATGTTTACTTCTGATGTGATATTTTAGTTTCTTTTTTTTCCTTTTAGCTAATCTTCCTCTCTTTCTCCTTTATTTTATTTTCTCCTTCTCCTCCTCTTTGTCCTTCTCTCTTTACTATTCACTCTTTAAGCTCATTCTTTCTTTTTGTTGCTTAAAAATATAAGAAAATAATATGAGGTCTGGAAATCCTTCAATCTATCTATCTATTCTTAGTATCCATAATTAATTTAATGTTCCCTGGCACTTGGCACACACGCTCTCTCTCTCTCTCTCTCTCTCTCTCTCTCTCTCTCTCTCTCTCTCTCTCTCTCTCTCTCTCTCTCTCTCTCTCTCTCTCTCTCTCTCTCTCTCTCTCTCTCTCTCTCTCCTCTCTCACACGAAATCCCTTCCTCCTCCTCCTCCTCCTCCTCCTCCTCCTCCTCCTCGCCATTAACGGCCTCATAAACTCTCACTCGGGAGCCAAATTCTCTTCAAACTTCAAATCCAGATTCTCTATAATTTTCTGGGTTCGTGTTTTTTTTCTTTTCACTTATTTTCTTTTATTCTCTCTCTCTCTCTCTCTCTCTCTCTCTCTCTCTCTCTCTCTCTCTCTCTCTCTCTCTCTCTCTCTCTCTCTCTCTCTCTCTCTTGGTTTTCTTTATTATCCCTCTTCTCTCCCTTTCTTCCCTTTCCTCCAGTCTGCCCTTCCCCTTCCTCCCAACCTCCTCCCCTTTCTTTTCCTCTCTTCCTCTTTCATATATTTCCCTTAAAGGACTCTCTCTCTCTCTCTCTCTCTCTCTCTCTCTCTCTCTCTCTCTCTCTCTCTCTCTCTCTCTCTCTCTCTCTAGGCGTTGAAGTGTTTGTGTTGGTAGTGAAAATGCTCTCTCTCTCTCTCTCTCTCTCTCTCTCTCTCTCTCTCTCTCTCTCTCTCTCTCTCTCTCTCTCTCTCTCTCTCTCTTTCGCTCTCTCTGAAACAGACAATCTATTAATAATAATAATAATAATAATAATTACAATGATAATAATAATAATAATAATAATAATAATAATAATAATAATAATAATAAGAAGAAGAAGAAGAAGAAGAAGAAGAAGAAGAAGAAGAAGAAGAAGAAAAAAAGAAAAAATAAGAAAAAAAAAGATGAAGAACAATAACAACAACTTACCTTTATTTAACGTCTGGCTTAACAAATCCACACCTGAAACAAACAAACAAAAAACATTATCAAACTCATCATACCAAACAGCATAATAAATCAGAAAAGTCTACCCTATACAAACAAAAAAGAAAACGACCACCATTAAAAAGGACCAAGGATACCCTAAATTTAACGACAGAAAACGAACACAGAGAAGCATCAGAGAAAACGCATATATTAATGGTACTCTAACCGAAAAACATATATAGAAAAAAAGATAAACACTATTAATAAGAAAAATAATATAATAGAGCTTACCAGGCATTACTATTATATCCCTTCTATTAAAATGTGGTTAATTGGGTAAAAGGGGAAAAGTAAGGCGAGAGGGAAGAAAGGGAAAGTAATGGGTAGGGTGATAAGGGAGAAGGGAGAGGAAAGGGAAGAAGGGAGAAAGGGGAGAGAAACGTAAGGAAAGGCGGGATAAAGGGAAAGTAATGGGTGAAGGAGTGATATGAGTGATGAGAGAGGGAAGGTAATGGAGGAAGGAAAGAAGGAAGGGAGGGAGGGAGGAAAAGAAAGGTAGGGAAAAGGGGAAAGAAGGGGAGATAATGGTTGTAGAGAAGAATTTGGAGAAGGGGTGATAAAGTAAGGGGAGGAAAAGGGAGGGAAGTGGAGGAAGGAAGTGGGAGAAAGTTATGGAGATGAAGGGACATTAAAAGATGAAGATGGTACAGGAGAATTAAGGGAAAGGGTGACGAAGGTGAAGGGGAAGGAAAGGGGAGGGGAAGGAGGAAAGGGAGAAGGGAAAGGGGGAATGAAGGGGAATTAATGGGTGAAGGTGATAATGGAAGGCTAGTATGGAAAAAAATAAGGGTGAGAGGAGTAAAGAGAGGTGAAGGGGAAGGGGAAGGAAGAGGGAGGAAGGGAGAGGAAAGGGGAGTGAATGAAGGGTAGGAGGTGGTGAAAAGGAGAGAGAGAGAGAGAAAGTCATGACAGGCTAAAGGTATAAAAAGGTGGGCAGACTCTCTCTCTCTCTCTCTCTCTGACCCTGGCGTGCCTAAGGAGTGACGTCACGGTGCAGGTAAGAGTGGCTCACCTGCCCAATTAGTCTCCGGCACACCTGACTCACTGCCTTCCTTACCTGCCTACCCATTAACCCCTTCACCACCCCCATTTACCTATTCACCCACTAACACCCTTTCTCCCCGTTTCCCCCCTTTCACTTCTATTCTTACCTATTACCTGTGCGCTCTCATTACCTTTTTTCTCTTCACCCTTTTCATGTCTCACCTTCCTTCTATTACCCATTCACCCCTTTTAACACCCTTTCTCCCTTTACCCCTTTACTTCTCCCTATTCTTCCCTATTACCTGTTCGTTCTCATTCCTTTTCTTCTCTTCACTCTTTTCATTTCTCACCTTTCTTCTATTACTCATTCACCCATTAACACCCTTTTCCCTTTCTCCCTTTACTTCTCCCCTATTTTTCCCTATTACCTGTTCGTTCTCATTACCTTCTTTCTCTTCACTCTTTTCATTTCTCACCTTTCTATTACCCATTCACCCATTTTAACACCCTTTTTCCCTTTCCCCTTTCATTTATTCCCTATTCTTACCTATTACATGTTCGTTCTCATTATTTTTTTTCTCTTCACTCTTTTCATTTCTCACCATCTCCCTATTACCTATTCGCTCATTAACACCCCTTCTCCCTTTCTCCTTTCATTTATCCCCTATTCTTCCCTATTACCTGTTCATTCATTTACCTTATCTTCTTTCCCTTCTTCATCCTTTTATTTCTCCTCTTTGCCTTTCTTTCCTTTTCATTCCATATCTTCCTTCTCTCCTTTCACCCTCCTTACCTATTCGCCTATTAACACCCTTTCTCCCCCCTTTCCCCTTTCGTTTATCCCCTATTCTTACCTTTTACCTGTTCATTGTCTCTATTTTCTTTCCCTTCACCCATTATTTCGTCCTTATGTCCTCCTTTCCTCTTCATCCCATTATCTCCCTTCTCTTCATTCATTCTTTTTCCCTTTCTTCTCCCTTTCCCAATTACCTCTCCATCCCCCTTCCCCTTTCCCCTTTTATCTCTAACCTATGTCCTCCTTTTCTCTTCATCTCATTACTTCTCCCCACCCATTTCTCCCTTCTTTCTCCCCTTTTCACCCCATCCTTTATTTCTCCCCCTTCCCCTTTTATCTCCCTTATCTCTGCATGTTTCTCTCTTCTCCCTTCCTCCATCCACTTCCCATCTCCCCATTTATTCTCTCTACCCTTTCTCCTCTTCTTCATTTTCTCTTCATCCCCTCTACTTTTCCCTTCGCCCATTCATTTCTCTGTCCTTCCTTTCTCTCCATCCCATTAACCCTTATCTCCCCATTCATTTTCGCTTACCCTTCTTCTCTCCTTTCGTCCATTATCCCCCTTCCCCCTTCTCCCTTTTATTTTTACCGCATGTTTTCCCTTCCTCTTCATTCCATTACTTCCCATTTCCCCATTCATTCATTTTTCCCCTTCTTCTCTTCTTCCTCCTTTCCTCTCTTCCCATTCCCTCCCTCACCATTTCCTTTCCACCCCCCTTCCCCTCTTCTTTCTTCCTAATTCATTCTCTTTATCCGTCTTTTTCCTTTCTTTATCTCCTGTCTATCTCCCTTCCCACTTTCCCTCTTCCCATTCCCTCCCTCACCATTTCCTTTCCGCCCCCCTTCCCCTCTTCTTTCTTCCCAATTCATTCTCTTTATCCGTCTTCTTTCTTTCTTTATCTCCTGTCTATTTCCCTTCCCACTTTCCCTCTTCCCATTCCATCCCTCACCTCCTTCTTCCACTTCCCTCCCCTTCTTTCTTCCCAATTCATTCTTTATCAGTCTTCTAGGAACGATGTGTCCTCCACTAATGAAGAGAGTTTGGGGAGGAGGAGGAGGAGGAGGGAGGAGGAAGGACAGACTGACGGGCAAAGTGGGGATGAATGGAACGAAAAAAAGTACTAAAGGAAGGAAGGAGGGAAGGAAGGTAGGAAGGAAGAAAGAAGATAAGGAGGAGAAACTTAAGAAAGGAATGAATGGAAGGAAAAACTATAAGGATGAAAAATGGATTAAGGTAAGGAATAAGAAGAAAGGGAAAGAAGGAAAGAATAAAGGAGTGAAGAGGAGGGAAAAAGAAAGAAAAAAGAAAGTAAGCATGAAAGGAAAGAAAAAAGGTAAAAATATAAAATACGAATAAATTATTTACGAATCAACAACAGCAAAAAAAAAAAAAACTGAGATAAATAAACATAAAAGAGAAAATAACAATGATACTGAAAGAAAGAAAAGGGGGAAAGAAGAAGGAAAAAGGAAGGAAGAAGGATGAAAAGAATAAAAGAACTAAGATACATAAATAAGATAATAATGATAATGAAGGAATGAAGAAGGGGAGGCAAAAAGAAAGGAAGGAAGAAAGGATGACAGGAAGGATGAAAGAAAGAAAAAGGAAGAAAAATACAAAGGTAGAAAAAAGAAAAGGAAAGAAGGAATGAATGAAAAAATGGAAGATAGAAGAAAGAAAAAGGAAAGAAAAGAAAAAGCCGAAAAGAAAACAAATAAGGGAAAAATAAAATAAGAAATACAAGGAGAAAAAGAGAAATGGGAAGAAGGAAATAAAGAAAAAACAAAAAAGAAAGAAGGAAAGAAAAAAAAGACGAAGTGAAAGCAAGCAAAGGCAAAAAATAACATAAGTAATACAAATAGTCACAAAGCAACACAGCAAAAAAAAACAGAAAACAAACAAGAGCAACAACAACAACAACAATACTCTCGGGCTGCACCTGTAATCATCATAATAACCAATGCCGGACAGGTAATTAAGGTGTGTCAAGGTATTTCCACGCTGATAATAACCTATTCATGCATCTATTTACGAGCTCGTTTTTCTTCTTTATTTATTTATTTATCTATTTATTTATTATGTTCGCATCTTATTTATTCATCTGATTACTGTCACCTAACCATGTATATTTATCATCATTATTGCGTTATTATTATTGTGGTAGTAGTAGTAGTAGTAGTAGTAGTAGTAGTAGTAGTAGTAGTAGTAGTAGTTGTAGTAATAGTAGTAGTTGTAGTAGTAGTAATAGTGGTAGTTGTAGTAGTAGTAGTAGTAGTAGTAGTAGTAGTAGTAGGAGGAGGAGGAGGAGGAGGAGGAGGAGGAGTGGTAGTAGTAGTTATATTAGTTATTACTATTATTATTATGTTCACTATAATTAGCATACTATCATCACTATTATTATCATTATTATTATTCAAGAGAGCTGGCGTGCATGCTTTGAAGGTCCTCTTCTCTACGAGTAAAGATAAGAATAATAAATAAAGGTTAACATTTATTTGTATATCAGCAAAATTTATTCTCCTGTAAAATAATTCCCTCAACAAACCCGACTGAAGATAAAACGAGAAAAGAAGTAATATATATTTTTCCCACACTTCACCTTCGTCACTATTTTCCTCTTCAGACTTCATGCGCCATAAAGGATAAATAAATAAGATAATATTAATAATGAGAGAATGAAAAAGGGGAGAGAGAAAGAATGGAGGGAAAGATGACATGAAGGATAAAAGAAAGAAAAAGGAAGAAAAAGATAGAAAAAAAGAAAAGAAAAGAAGGAATGAAAGAAACAATGGAAGATAGATACTTACCAATGAGGCAGATATATAATTAGCGTCTTAAGTAAAACCAATATATTTTTCAGACCATTATCATTTTTTCATTATAATACGACAAATCAAAGGCAGAACAAAAGAGGCAAAAAATACTAGCTAACTTAATTACAATGTTTGCCACGGGTCAGTTTTATAATGAACATTTTTAGAACCAGTATATCTCTTATTACTTATATTCATCACTTTTTTCTTCTTTACTGCAATAAGAAGAGGAAGATAAATAAATAAGATAATAATAATAATGAACGAATGAGGAAGAGAAGAAAAGAAGGAAGGATGACAGGAGGGATGGGAAAGAAAAAGAAAAAGAAAGAAAAAAACTGGTATAAATAAATGAGATAATATTACTGAAGGAATGAAGATGGGAAGAGAAAAAGAATGGGACTGTTGACTGGGGATTTCCTACAAGAAGACATCACCAAGCTACAAGAATGGAACAAAAGTGGCTGCTACAATACAATGAAGAAAAATGTAAGGCCAGCACCGTGGGAGGGGATATCCAGCATACCAATACCACAAGGGAAACACTCCACCATCCACCACAGAGGCAGAGAAAGACCTGGGACTATATATGGGTCGTATTATAAGACATTTCGCAGCCCAAGAACACATATTTGACAAGGCTTTCGTGGGCGTTATGGGCATTTCCTGGAGTAGTTTTATGACCCTGGTGGTAGTCTGACCCTTCTTCTGTACCGTGAACCTCAAGAAACACTCACTATAACCCGACTCACCCCTTCTTTGACCTTCAGAAATAGTTGATGTGAGAAGCAAGTGTCTTATAATACCGACCTATATGTTACCAGGCTACCAGTGAAAGCCAAATCCGTGCCAATCGCAGCGGACGGGTTAATGCGATACGGAGAGGAGAAAAAGATAAACAAAAGAGAAAAACTAATAAACCGAACACAGCCCTCTTCACCATCTATTTCCAGCCAGCACAAAACTAAAATGTAAAGAATGCAATATATTTTAACGTACATATTTATTTTTTTATTAATACGCAATAAGTGAAGGAATGAAGACTAAAACCAAAGAGGAGGAGGAGAAGAAAACAATAATCCTCCGACCTAACTGTCTGCTCCCTTTGTCCTCTTTCCTCCTTTTAATAAATGAGGGAAGAAATATGAAGAAAATAAACAATGAAGAAAAAATGAAGGAGAAATAAAGGAAAAAAGAAGAGAAGAAGATAGGTAAAGGAAGGAAAAACATAAGGAAGAAATATTGAAGGAAGAAAAGAGGGAAAAACGAAGAATGGAAAATGAAAAAAAATGAGACAAAATAAAGAAAAGGGAAAAAAATATGCAGGAAAGTAAAAAAGGAAGAGAAACGAAGAACGAAAAAAAAGGGAAGAAAAGGAGATGGAGAAAAATCAATAAAGAAAAAAATTACATAAGAAAAAAAGGAAAAAAAATAAAGATGAAAACCCCCACACCCCAACACCTATTACAACTCCGCTCTCCCTTATTACCCCTTAAGCCTTAAAAAAACTAAAAAAACAAAAATATAAACATCTAAATATCTAAACATTCACCTTCCCACCACCACCACCACCACCATCACCACCACCCATCCACGTATTTACAGGGGTATCATCCTTGTGTTTACGTTCCCACAGGTGTAGAGAGAGTCACCTGCGTAGATTACCTTGCCTACGTCACCCTTACTTCTTCTTCCGTGTTAAGGGGGAAAGGGGGGGAGGGGGAAGAGGAGGAGGAGGGAGGTGGAGAGAGGAGAGGAGGGGAGAGAAGAGGCGAGGAGACGAAAGGAGATAAGAGGAGAGAAGAGGAGAGGAGAGGAGAGGAGAGGAGAGGAGAGGGGAGAAGAGGAGAGAAGCGGAGAAGAAAGGAAAAAGAGAGAGAAGAAAAGAGTAGAGAGGGAAGAGAGGAGAGGAGAGGAGAGGAGAGGAGAGGAGAGGAGAGGCGAGGAGACGACAGGAGAAAAGAGGAGAGCAGAGGGGAGAAGAGGAGAGAAGAGAGGAGAAAAGAAAAAGAGAAAAGAGAAGAGTAGAGAGGGAAAAGAGGAGAGGAGAGGAGAGGAGAGAAGAGGAGAGGAGAGAAGAGGAGAGGAGACGAGAGACGAAAGGAAAGAAGGAGAGGAAAGGAGGAGGAAGGTAGAAAAAAAAAGTGTAAGAAAAAGAAATTGAAAGAAAGACTAAAGAGGAAAGAAAAAGGAGACAGAACGAAAGATTAAAGGAGAGAAAAGTAAGCAAAAAGAGAAAGAAAAAGAGAAAAGATATATAGAACAGAATAGCGAAAATAAAGTAACAAAAGAATGGAAGAGCAGCAAAAAGAGAAAAAAGGAAAAAAAAATGACGAGAAAAAACAAGAAAAAAGAAAAAGAAAACGATGGAAACAAGACAACAAAAAAGCGAGAAGAAAAAGACAGAAACACTTCAATAAAACAAAGTACATAGATTATATAGAAAGAATATAAGGAAGAAAAGAAGTAAAGTAATTATTAACAAAATAGGAAACATGGAAAAGTGGAAATAAGGAAAAGAAAAAGAAAGCAGGGAATAACAAACATTAAAAATAAGGAAGAAGCACATGAAAGAAAAAACGCAGGAAAATCGAGAGAAAAAGAAGAAAAAAATAAAGAAAAATATAGATATAAGACAAGGTTCGAAAAAAAAGATTTTTCTAAAAAAAATCTATTTATTTGATTTCATCGTCTTGTTTTATTTAAATCGATTTTTTTATTTATATGATTTTTTTTTTTCATTAATCCTTGCTTGTTTCGACTGATTATTTGTTTCAGTCTTCTGAGGCCATTTTCTTGAGTTAAACTTTACCAATGTTAAATGAAACCAAAGTTTAATATAATTACACAAGATAAGTTTTTCACATCAAAATCATAAGTAGGCCTAATAGTTTATTTTTTTATGCTTTTGAATATTTTTCTTGTAAAAGATAGCAATGATTCGCAGGTGCCTGGCTTGCTACAGGACCTGTACAGGATTAGTACACGACAAGACGACTTGATACTTTTCCAGTACATCTGGTTCACATGTTCTTCCTTCTTCCTTATATATATATATATATATATATATATATATATATATATATATATATATATATATATATATATATATATATATATATATATATATATATATATATATATATATATATATATATATATATATATATATATATATATATATATATATATATATATATATATATATATATATATATATATATATATATATATATATATATATATATATATATATATATATATATATATACATATATATATATATATATATATATATATATATATATATATATATATATATATATATATATATATATATATATATATATATATAACACTCAAATCATTCATTAATTTTATATACAGTATATATAATTAATTTAAATCATGATTTTTTCACAGATTTAATTCGATTTAAATAATTTGATTTATATCAATGTTTGATATGAATCTAATTTTATATATATATATATATATATATATATATATATATATATATATATATATATATATATATATATATATTAAGGGTTGGTTTGATAATCAAACCAACCCTGGCATTCAGTTTTGTATGTATAAGAGGAGCGTGTTGCAGATTTGTTGTTTTCATCACTTGAATTTTTTTGTTCTAAATTATTCACATCTTGCTTAACCCTTAAACACATACCCTATTAAATTATACACTAAAACATACGGGGGTATTTGCGGACCCCAACTTTTGAAAAATGAAAGAAAATACTTCTAATTGCATTTTATTCAAACTAAAAGCACCATGGGCAATGAAAAACTTAATCCTGTTTCTGAAGAAACAAATATATGTAAAAATTGATAAGTAAGTATTAGATTGGGTAGACCCCCAAAAAATCTCCAAAACTCATGAAAAATAATGCAACTGTTCACAGTACATTTTGTATCAGGCCCTCCCATGCAAGTATTCCCATGTAGCGTGTCCCAAGTACAGCCTGGGAGTGTGGGATGCAGCTGATGTACCCCTAGCATTCTGGCACCACTGCTAGTTCTGAGGCAAGCTATCAAAAAAGTTCATTTTTTATTAGTGACAAAAAAAAGTCTTTGGAGTAATTTTGTACAAATGTACATTAGTACAGTTGCAATTCATAGAAAATTATTACTTACACTTGAGGAATCTGCAGAGAGCCTCCTTCTACAAGTAAAGCACACATTGCGGCTTTTCCTAACATCTTTCCGCGGACACTTCCTGCACCGTACATTGCGAGAGCTGATATTGAACAACACCGCCTGCTCCATTACTCCATTAGGACGCTGAACATCAATGGCGGTGTTGCGGACGGTGGATATGTCGGATTGCAAGGGGAACTGAGGTGAACCAGTTGTCCACAGTTACGTTCCTGTCGGTGTTATGATATGGTCTACGTAGTCAGCTCCTTCGTCAGGCAGTGTCCCAGGCCGAGGTTTCCTTGAGCTGATGGCTCTCCCTTCCCCAAATACGGTTTTGGCCCCAATAGGTACTCCCTTGTGTTGTCAGTTATAAGGATAAGTTTCAGTCCATACTTGGCAGGCTTATTGGGAATGTACATCTTGAACGGTCAGCGCCCGTTATATATATAAATATAAATACATATATATATATATATATATATATATATATATATATATATATATATATATATATATATATAAATTTGGACTCACGTAATAGAACGTTGTATGACGTATACACATACGTGGGGTCGAGACGGGCACCAATCGCTTCTACACTGGACACGGAAAGAGCGAGAGCGGCATGCACACAACATCGACAACATCAAAGAACACAAAAGCTATCAGGCATCGCAGCTGTCTGGCGCCAATGAGGCGGCTGTGTTACCATTGAGAAAATATAATGGGGTCCGATCCGCCCCCCGGATGTGTTTAAGGCTTAAAAGTATCCAAAGAGTCGGTAGGAAAAAAAAGAATCAGGGTAGACGCTGATTACTTTTATCGGTCCTGGATTAACAAATAATATGCCGTGACGCTCCAATTCTTGGGTAGACTTGCAAAGAATGATCGAGGAACTGCAGGAAGTCTAAAAGTAAGTCTGAAGATGAAGATGAAACGAAAGTAATTGTTCATGAAATACCTTAATTATTTCTCTCTCTCTCTCTCTCTCTCTCTCTCTCTCTCTCTCTCTCTCTCTCTCTCTCTCTCTCTCGTATTTACATTGCGAACTAATCCGAAAACTATTGTTTTGGGACTAGTTCACAGTGTAAATACAGTCAATACTGTGATCACTAGTATCACATATTACTGAAGCAGTAATAGTAAAAGATGACCCAGTAATAGTAGTAGTAACTGACTAAAACCAGACTATTAGAGATATCAGTTAAAAGTAATGATAATAATAAGAGAAATCCTGCAACAGCCCCTTGTCTGCTGAACACCTTACTCTTCGCTGAGAGCAGGAGGGGTGGGGGGGGACGGGGCGGTGGAGGGATGAGGCGTGGGCGTGTGTGTGTAAGGGGATGGGGATGCGGGCCGGGGAGGATTGGTGGTGCTTGTGAGGGTGTGGAGTGGGTTATGAAGGGGAAGTTGGGTTGGGTTCCCCACCGAGGCCGTCCTGGCGGGGCGGGGCACGGGGATGCGGGATGGGCGGCGGGGCGGGGTGGTTATGAGGGTGTGGACTGGTTCATGGAAGGAAGGCTGGGCTGGGTTCCCCGCCGAGGCCGTCCTGGCGGGGCGGGGCACGGGGATGCGGGATGGGCGGCGGGGAGGGGCGGTCACTTCTTCACGGCCCAACTCGGGGCGCAGCGTCAGGAGGCGGCGGCGGCACCTGAAGTACTCCCGCCCATTGTACAGCTCCCGCTCCTTCACGGGGAGGGCGACGTTGTCCAGACAGAACGTCACTCTCTTGCGGGACTTTTGGTCACCCTGGCGGCGCAGGTCGGGACGCAGGGCCAGCAGGCCGCGCCCGAACTTGAAGTACTCCCGCCCATTGTACAGCTCCCGCTCCTTGACGGGGAAGTCCACGTTGTCCAGGGAGAACGTCACTCTCTTGCGGGACTTCTGTTTGGTGACCTCCACACCCTTCAGCTGTTCTAGTGCTTTTTCCTGTGCCTTTACCATCTCCTGCAGCTCCAGGAACATAGTCAGCTCGTCTTGTTCCTTGAGGCTCCCTCCCTCCTCCTCCTCCTCCTCTGTGTTATTATCTATCTCCTTCTCTTTTATTTGTTTCTCTTCCTCAGGTGTCTTCAGCATCTCCTCTTGTCTCTTCACAAGTTCCTGCAGCTCGAGGAACAAAGACAACTCGTCTTGTTCTTTGAGATTTACTCCTTCTTCCTCCTCCTCCTCCTCCTCCTCCTCAATGTTCTTCTCATCCTTCTCCCTCTCTTTGATTTGCTCCCTGTCCTCAGGTGTCTTCAGCATCTCCTCTTGTCTCTTCACAAGTTCCTGCAGCTCGAGGAACATAGACAACTCGTCTTGTTCTTTGAGGTTTACTCCCTCCTCCTCCTCCTCCTCCTCCTCCTCAATGTTCTTCTCATCCTTCTCGCTCTCTTTGATTTGCTCCCCGTCCTCAGGTTGCTTCAGCATCTCCTCCTGTCTCTTCACAAGTTCCATCAGTTCGAGGAACGATGATAACTCGCCCTGCTCTTTGCGGCTCTCTCCTTCCTCCTCCTTCTGTTTGATATGCTCCCCGTCCCCTGATTGCTTCAGTTCCTCCTCCTGTCTTTTCACTAGTTCTTCCAGCTCGAGGCACAAAGACAACTCGTTTTGTTCCTTGAGGCTCACTACCCCCTCCTCCTCCTCCTCCTCCTCCTGCTGTGTGAGTTGCTCCCCGTTCCTAGATGGATCCAGTGTTTCCTCCAGTTCGTGCAACTCGGGGAACGAAGACAGCTCGTCTTGTTCCTTCACGCTCACCTTCTCCTCCTGCTCCTCCTCCTCCTCTGCCTTCTGTATTGTATTGTTGTTCACAAATGTTTCCTCCTTCTCGTGCTTGCCGTCAGCCAGGTGCTGGGGCAAGCTCACCCTATATCGCCGGAACAGCCTGAGGAAGGGGAAGGCCGTGGCCGGCGCCTCCAGCTCCCCCTCAGCGGGCAGAAGGCCCTTCACCACGCGCACAAAGCTTGCAGTCTCGCACAAGTACATTGCGGAGTATGATAGTGGCCAAGGAGTCTAGAGAAGACACTCTAGAATCCTTGATTATTATTATTAATATTGTAAGCCAAGATGCAAACCCTGCCGGAAACAGTCGAAGACCATAAACCAGATGGCTCCATCAGGGGAAGCAACTTGGTAAGGAAAAGGAAAGAGATAGAAGAAAGTAAAATTATATGATATACAACGACTCAAGTATTACTATACTGGCATTAATTCATTAAAATGATTAAAAATTAAGCTTCAAAGTTGACGTAATAAAGACTTATTTGCGCCCAGCTTAAACCTCCGAAGCTCTACAGATGCAGCAACATGGCTAGGCAATTCGTTCCACTTCTTAATGGTGGATGGAATAAAATATCTTGAATATTGGCTGGTGTTAAATCTAACGAGAGAGAATGCACAACTATTGGCACTGGCCGCATTCCTGGTAATGCGTGTAGGAACAAATAAGCCAGGTAGAGCCCCGTGCAGAGGGTGACTTACATTATGATATATTTAATATAGTAAGCAAAGTGAGCTAATGCCACATTGCTTAAGTCAGGAATAAAAAATTAACTGCACGCAAGTTTTTATCCAATAATTTAAGATGAGAATCTGCACCAAACTGGGGAGCAAAACTCCAGACTAGGAAGTATAAAAAAGTTAAAGTAATTCATCATAACAGATTTGTCACCAAAATTCCTAAAACACTTCCTCAGAATACCAATTTTCTGTGCAACTGGGGAAGATATGCAACGAATATGTTGTTCAAGGGTCAACTTGCTATCAAAAGTTACTCCCAGACCCTTGAACGAGCCACTCAGTGTTCAGGAAACATTATTTATAATTATCAATGAAGAGATTGGCATGTGGACGATCAAGAGTTCTAGACGTGGTTAGTATCATTTTTTTTTTTTTTTTCATTTAAAGTCAAGCTCCATCCACATCTTGCACCAAGCACTGATTTTAGCAAGATCTCTATTTAGAGACTCAGCAAGAGCTTGTCTCATGTCTGGAGATGAAACAACATCAATTAAGGCAGCATCATCAGCATAGGCAACTAGTTTATTTTCGAAAGCTATCCACATGTCATGAGTGTACAGGATGAAAAGCAATGGCCCAAAACACTACCTTGAGATCACAATACTGAACTCACTGCACCGGCCATCTACTGCCACCCTCTGAGTCCTGTTACTTAAAAATTGAATAATTATACGAAGCGAGGACACACCAATACCCACGTTTTTCAATTTGAAAATGACGAAGACGATCAAATGCAGCAGTAAAGTCAAGTCCTATCATGCATGCCTCGTGACCACAGTCCAAAGCCTTTTGCAAGTCTGCAGAAATTGTTAGAAGAGCATCACAAGTGCCTGGACCTTTACGAAAACCAAACTGCAGACTCGGCAAAACTCCAGCACACTCTGCTTACTTATAGAGACTCTGTGCCAGTGTGCCAGCAATCGCTCGAAAACTTTTGATAAAACAGGTGTTAGTGTTAATAGGTGATAGGTGATACTCAGTAGGTGATACACTTTCCATAAGACCTGTAGGGACAGCAGTCACATCACCAATCCTCCAACAAGAGGATAAACATCCACACCTGGTCAGCTTTCGAAAAATCACTGACAGTTTTGGTGCCGGTACATCAGAACTTAAAGAAAAAAAAAAGAGGAAAAATTCCATTAGGATGAGTGCCGCCATTACAATCAAGTTCAAGGAAAAGACATTTAACCTCACGGGATCGAAATGCTATTAACATCAGTTTAGGTTCTGGATAACAAGTTTAGCTAAAATCCTTGCCTTCTCTTTTGTGCAGTGAGTTAGGATCCCATCAGGTATAAGCAGGGTTGGGAAAAAATCAAGATTTTTTACTAAAAAAAAAGTCGATTTATTTAATTTATATCGGATTTTTTTATTTAGATCGATTTTTTTCATTTAAATGATTATTTTTTACATTAATCCTTGCTTGTTTCCACTGAAAATTTGTTTCAGTCTTATGAGGCCATTTTCTTGTATTAAACTTGGCCAATGTTAAATGAAACCATAGTTTAATATACATTCCCCAAGATAAGTTTTCCACATAAAAATCTTAAGTAGGACTAATAGTTTATTTCTTTATGCTTTTGAATATTTTTCTTGTAAGAGATGGCAATGATTCACTGGTGCCTGACTTGCTACAGGACCAGTACAGGACAAGTAGACTTGATGATTTTCATGTACAACTGGTTCACATGTTCTTCCTTTTCTATCTATCTATCTATCTATCTATCTATCTATCTATCTATCTATCTATCTATCTATCTATCTATATATATATATATATATATATATATATATATATATATATATATATATATATATATGGCCTACATAAGGGGGGGGGGGAGGTATTACAGTCCCGGGGCCCGGCAGTCCGGGGGCCCGTGATGGCGACCTGAATTTGATAGTTTAAAAAAGAAAAAGCTCAAATACTGAAGGAACAGTTTAAAAAAAAAGTAGCTCTAGTAGTACTAGTGCTTGCTATATTCAAAGTTAAAGCAATTATGTTAATTACTATTTCGATTGCATAAACATTTCATGAAAACAAAGATTTTCCATCAGTTACCCGTCTCTCGTCAGAACGGCTGCAGGTTTTCTGTTATACGTAATTCGAAATGCAGTGTCACATGTAAATATGTTTTTCGCTCATTGCAACACTAACGAATAACGTACGGACAAGATATTATTCTTACATAATAATTATTATAAATTTTGTAAGTGTCACTGTTTCACAAAGTGAACAGAATTATCAGCTTGATTGTAGAAAGTTTGGTATAGATTCACCGGTCGAATATCAGAAAAGAAAGTTGGAAAGTTTCGTTTAATCGGCGCAACATCTATGGTCATGTACCGGAGAGAGACAGAAGGGGAAGGAATTATAGGAGAAGGGAACAGATCCCAGGAGACGGGACACAACCGCCGATTAATACCTGGTACCCATTCACTGCTGGGTGGACAGGGGCGTAGGGTATCGGAAAAGCCGCCCAAATTTTTCTACTCCGCCCGGGAATCGAACCCGAGCTCTCACGGTTGTGAGCCGAGTGTTCGAATATCAGAGCTGCCAAGGCCAAGCCTGTCAGCTGATCAGCTGCTGTAACCTGCTGCGTGTGTCTGTCTCCACGAGGCATCACGGCATGACTGTTCACTTGCTTGGTTTGTAAAAGTATTCCTAATATTTTATTACTATACTATACAGTTTTCAGAAATCGGATCACTGAGACCATTTACCTATACAGCCTCAACGTGGTTAAAGAGAGAAGGGTAGTGCATTGGGACCATAAAGGGTGGTGCATTCAGACTGGGAGTGGTGCATTAGGACCAGGCATGTGGTTCACTGGAGCCTTATACATGGTGCATTCAGGTAGTGGTGCATTCGAGAGGTCAATTTTGGGAGGAGAGGTTTCCTGATACCCTCCTCTTGAAAGAGTTCAAGTCGTAGGCAGGAGGAAATACAGCTGAAGGAAGATTGTTCCAGAGTTTACCAGCGTGTGGGATGAAGGAGTGAAGATGCTGGTTGACTCTTGCATAAGGGGTTTGGACAGTATAGGGATGAGCATGAGTAGAAAGTCGTGTGTAGCGGGGCCGAGGGAGGAGGGGAGGCATGCAGTTAGCAAGTTCAGAAGAGCAGTCAGCATGAAAATATCAATAGAAGATAGAAAGAGAGGCAACATGGCGGCGGAATTTGAGAGGTAAAAGACTATCAGTATGAGGAGGAGAGCTGATGAGACGAAGAACCTTTGACTCCACTATGTCAAGGAGAGCTGTGTGAGTGGACCCCCCCCCCACACATGAGATGCATATTCCATACGAGGGCAGACAAGACCATTGTAAATGGATAGCAACTGTGCGGGGGAGAAGAACTGGCGGAGACGGTAAAGAACGCCCACCCTCGAGGAAGCTGATTTAGTAAGAGATGAGATATGAAGTTTCCAGTTGAGATTTTGAGTTAATGACAGACCGAGGATGTTTAGTGTTGAGGAAGGTGATAGCTGGGTGTTGTCAAAGAATAGGGGATGGTTGTTTGGAAGATTGTGTCGAGTAGATAGTTAGAGAAACTGTGTTTTTGAGGCGTTGAAGGACACCAGGTTCCTCTTGCCCCAATCGGAAATAATAGTAAGGTCTGAGGCTAGGCGTTCTGTTGCCTCCAGCCTTGAATCGTTAAGTTCCTGTATGGTTGGTCTTCTATTAAAAGAAGTTGAGTAATGCAGAGTGAAGTCATCGGCGTAAGAATAGATAGGACAGTTCGTTTTGGAAAGAAGATCATCAATGAACAACAGAAAGAGAGTGGGAGATAGGACAGAACCCTGTGGGACACCACTGTTAATAGGTTTAGGAGAAGAACAGTGACCGTCTACCACAGCAGAAATAGAACGGTCAGAAAGGAAACTGGAGATAAAGGTACAGAGAGAAGGATAGAAACCGTAAGAGGGTAGTTTGAAAAGCAAAGATTTGTGCCAGACCCTATCAAAAGCTTTTGATATGTCCAGCGCAATAGCAAAGGTTTCACCGAAACGGCTAAGAGAGGATGACGAAGAGTCAGTTAGGAAGACAAGGAGATCACCAGTAGAACGCCCCTTGCGGAACCCATACTGGCGATCAGATAGAAGGTCAGAAGTGGAAAGGTGCTTTTGAATCATCCGGTTAAGGATTGATTCAAAAGCTTTAGATAGACAAGAAAGTAAAGCTATAGGACGGTAGTTTGAGTGATTGGAACGGTCACCCTTCTTAGGCACAGGCTGTATGAAGGCATACTTCCAGCAGGAAGGAAAGGTAGATGTTGACAGGCAGAGGCGAAAGAGTTTGACCAGGCAGGGTGACAGCACGGAGGCACAGTTTTTAAGGACAATAGGAGGTACTCCATCAGGTCCCAGGGTAATGGGTTCCCTAACACCACAGGCTCAAGGGCCAATGTTACGGAGATGCGCACCGAGGCCACACGCTGCTACAGCGTATGCCCCCAACCGTACGTTTACCTTTTGCAACATGCTCTTAGCTGAGCAAGAATATCATGCTAACTGTACAAGTGCCAGATAATGGCAAGCATTGCATACTGCTTGACAGGGCAGAGAACAAAAGCTTCTAAGCATTACAACTGAAATAAACAATGGAAGACACTCAAAGCTTGTTAACTGAACATGACCCGATTTATAGCAGGCAAAACCAACAATGGTGCGTTATATACAATAAAAACTGTATAAAAATGTTGCAAGGCACATCAACATAAGAGCAAAGCATCATAAAACATGCTGAAATACATGATGGAGGACATCAAGAAGGTAACACATGAGTTGTATTAAATGGAATGCAATAACTTGGTGGTCCTGGGAGACAGCCGAGCCTGGAGGTGAAAAAGGGATGTAGGAAACGGTATGATTTCACAAGCTCTGACCTTGGTGTTAGGGTCATGAAGATATTAAGCTCAGCAGGCACAACTATGCAGCGGAGGCACATATGATAAAAGCAAATGAGACAAAATAAGGCAACTCATAGTGTAAGAAAATAGCAGGAAAGTTATGCTGCAGTATGTGACACACCAAATTACAGGACAGAGAGTGATATGTGTCATGATTTCATTATTCAGGGAGTGGCCTGTGGAAAATTACCGCGGGAGTCCCCGCCATTTTGATTGAGCGTAAGAGCGTAAGAGCACTGTTAGGCCTCTCATGGTTACATCTCTTGGAGATCTAACTAACATCGAGGACGTCAGGAAGGAGGTGGAGAGAGACGACACCCTGCACGGCGTACGCAAACGTTTGCAGGAAAACAGTGTCATACAGCTGAACGAGAACCGCGTCAGTTTTATCAAGCAGCGTGGCTTGGTATATAGGCAGATTATCTCTCCCTCGGGTGAAAAGAAATTGCAGTTAGTTGTGCCTGCGAGATACAGAGAAGCTGTTCTCAAGTTAGGTCACAGTACTACTCTAGGCGGTCATATGGGAAGAACCAAGACACTCGCTCGCGTACAAGCACATTTTTATTGACCAGGGATAGGCCAGGAGGTAGCTAGATACGTGAGGTCGTGCGATGTGTGTCAAAAGACTATAGATAGGGATAGGGTAAAGCCTGCACCCTTACAGCCACTGCCCATTATCGATTCTCCCTTTGAAAGAGTAGCGGTAGATTTGGTGGGGCCAATAGAGCCCCGAGCCAGCGATGGCTCCCGGTGTATTCGTACGCTTGTAGATTTTGCCACGCGTTAGGCGGAAGCGGTGCCGCTGAAGAATATTGAAACGCAAACTGTGGCTGAAGCTCTCATGACTATATTTTGACGAGTAGGTATACCCAGACAAATACTGAGTGATCGGGGTACTCAGTTCACCTCAGGGATGATGGACGAAGTACTACGTCTGCTAGCGTGCAAGGGGTTACATACCACGCCCTATCATCCCATGGGGAATGGACTGTGTAAACGTTTTAACGGCACACTTAAGAAAATGCTTAAACGCATGGCTGCCGAACAACCCAAGGAATGGCCTAGGTACCTGGCTCCTTTGTTGTTCGCGTACAGAGAAGCGCCACAGAGCTCCACCAGGTTCTCCCCGTTTGAGCTAATGTATGGTAGGTCGATTAGAGGTCCGCTTCAGTTATTGAGAGAGCTGTGGGAGGACAATGTACCGGACCCGGAGGTCAAGATCACATACCAGTACGTGTTGGATTTAGGCGACAGGTTCAGAGAAACCTGTAACATTGCTAAGGAGGAGTTACTCAAAACAAAACAAGTACAGAAAAGTTACTACGACAGCAAGGCAAAGTTGGGTAAGCTCAGTGTAGGAGAACGGTGCCTAGTTTTGCTTCCCACAGCGAGCAACAAGCTGTTAGCTCAGTGGAAGGGACCTTACGAGGTTCAGGAGAAGGTGAATGACCTTAATTATATTCTCCTGGTTGATGGACACCCAAAACGGTTGCATATCAACATGTTGAAACAATACTACCGGCCAGAAGTAGCCGCAGGTTGTTTGCGAGAAAGTGAGTATGATGAGGAGAAGGTGAGGTGTCTAGAGTTAGTTAAAGCTCACTATTCTCAACCTCAGACCGTAGATGTGGGAGCGGCAGTAGTAATACAAGATGATGAGGACGGCGAGGCTCCTCTCAGTAACACTTCTAGACAGACAGAGTCAGTGCATGGCGTGACGTTGGGAGGAAAGTTAACCCCAGAGGAGAGGAAACTATTGGCATCGTTGCTAGAGCGTCTGGTGGCCGATTAAGATGATCAAAATGGACAAGTAGGTGGCTCGGAGACTTTATATTCACTAGTGGCAGTGAGGTGTGGGTGCAGTAAGGTGACGGGGTACTGGATGCGTGCCTAGTACCGCCGGTATAACGAGGATCAAGCCTCTACCTGTAACCCCTGTAACTACACCTCAATCATCGTGAGTAGTGGGGGGGATTCTGGAGTTGCCCTGTGTAGGCCACCCAGCCTCTTGCAGTTTCCCTATGTTCTTATGTTCTTATGTTCTTCTTATAAGCCTTCTGAGGATTAAGGCCAGACAGGGCATAGAAAACATCATTTTGAAGAATCTTTATAACAGGCATAAAAGAGTCAGAGGGGGGATGAGTAGGAGGAATATGCCCAGAATCGTCCAGAGTGGAGTTTTTAGAAAAAGTTTGAGAGTAGAGTTCAGCCTTAGAGATAGATGAGACGGCAGTGTTGCCGTCAGGACTGAGGAATGGAGGGAGAGATGAAGAAGTGAAGTTGGAGGAGATGTTTTTGGCTAGATGCCAGAAGTCACGGGAAGAGTTAGAGACAGCAAGGTTTTGGCATTTTCTATTAATGAAAGAGTTTTTGGTTAGTCGGAGAATTGATTTAGCATTAGTTAGCATTAGTTTGAAGGCTCTGGTACTTTTTGTGAGCTGCCTCTCTATCATTGACAGCAAGAGAACAAGCGTGATTAAACCAAGGCTTTTTAGCGTGAGGAGTAGAGAAAGTACGTGGAATGTATGCCTCCATTCCAGAGACAATCACCTCTGTGATGCGCTGAGCACACACAGAAGGGTCTCCATCCTGGAAGCAGTAATCATTCCACGGGAAATCGGAAAAGTACATCCTCAGGTCGTCCCACCGAGCTAAAGCAAAATGATAGAAGCATCGCCTCTTCGGTGGGTGCAGAGGGTGTACAGGAGCGAAAGGACAGGATACAGAAATAAGATTGTGATCGGAGGAGCCCAACGAAGAAAACAGTTTGACAGAATAAGCAGAAGGATTTGAGGTAAGGAAGAGGTCTAGAATGTTGGGCCTGTCTCCAAGACGGTCGGGAATACGTGTAGGGTGCTGAACCAACTGCTCTAGGTCGTTGAGGATAGCAAAGTTGTAGGCTTGTTCACCAGGCTGGTCAGTGAAAGAGGATGAAAGCCAAAGCTGGTGGTGAACATTGAAATCTCCTAGGATGGATATTTCAGCGAAGGGAGAGTGGGTCAAGATGTGCTCCACTTTAAGAGTTAAAGTAGTCAAAGAATTTTACATAGTTAGTAGAGTTAGGTGAGAGGTAAACAGCACAGATGTATCTAGTAATAATATGACAATGAAGTCTTAGCCAGATGGTGGAAAATTCTGAAGAATCAAGGTTGTGGGCACAAGAGCAAGTGATGTCGTTGCGCACGAAGGCGCAACATCCAGCTTTGGATTGAAATTTAGGATAGAGGATTTAAAATGACCAATCAACTATAGACATTGAGTAGGTGAAGTGTAGCATATCTTCAGTAGAGTAGGTAACAGTTACTAAGTTAGGATTAAAACTGTAAAATGGTAACCCAGGTTTAATTTACCCTAAAAGGATATATATATATATATATATATATATATATATATATATATATATATATATATATATATATATATATATATATATATATATATATATATATATATATATATATATATATATATATATATATATATATACACATACATACATATATATACATATATATATATACATATATATATATATATATATATATATATATATATATATATATATATATATATATATATATATATATATATATATATATATAATACAAATCATTACATATTTTACTCTTGATATAACACTTAAATCATTTTATATACAGTATATTTAATTTTAGATTAAATCATAATTTTTTTACTCCGATTTCAATCGATTTAAATCATTTGATTTAAATCATTTAATTTAAATCAAACCAACCCAAGAGTTAAGTAATAGTGACATGGACATATCAACACCAATTAGAGCAGTGTTTAGGGTGGACCGCCACTTGTGTTGCTGATGTACACCAGAGTGTTTCTTTCACACTATCATTATGTTCTATTTCAGCTGCAACATAAACAGACTGCGCCTCAGTTCTGAATCGAGTATAATTTATCCAAGTTCAATTTCATTGGTTTCGACTTCAATGATTATATGCTACTTGCCTCTCCTGACAGGCACGCCTACAGTCGTTATTAAACCAAGAGTTCTTTTTCTTTTATGCGAAGATTTAATGTTCTTGAAGGAACCCTTCTTTCCATGATGTCAACCACAAAGCTGTTTAATGATCGAATCATATCATTTTTACTATAAATGTGTGGCCAATCAAGATTAGAAAGTTAAAAAAAAAATACCATCCCAATCTGCCCGCGACTTCAGGTAAATTTTACAAGAAAAAGATACAGCTGGGATGTTTTGATTGATTTTTAAAGTGGCAGAAAGTATACAATGATCTGACGACCCGATGGCTGAGTGGTTAGCGTGCCGGCCCCGCATTCGGCGCTTAGTCCATGATGTGGGTTCGAATCCGCCGCTATCCACTTGGGGTTTTTCAGTCACCGCCGAGTGGCCTAAGACTACCCACATGCTGTCCTGAAGACCACCTATCAACCCGGACTGTAGAAGAAGCTGTACAGCGCAAGTGAAATCAAGAATGAGCTTCTGGGGGCAGCATGAGCCAATAACAATGGCGCCACTATAAACAACTGCCTGCGCCATGACGGGCTCGAGCCGACCATCAGGCCCATATGGATTAGCATACCGGCGCTATAGGCCACAGGTAAAAAAAAAAAATAATAGCAGTGATGACAGCAGGAGAATCAGTCAAGCGAAGTTCAAGGCAATTGCCAGGCCTGTGTGTGGCTTTCGTAATTGATCGCTCACAACCAGACTCTGTTCTAAAATCAGGAGCTGCAGCCCCAGGACAATCACTTGGTGAAACGGAGTTCAGCCACTCTGTGATGAACACTGAAATCACCAACAACAAGAAATGAAGCCTTAATTCCTATCAGTCTGCTGTACGGCTGCCATCTTATCGGCCACACAATCAAACATGCTGACGTCAAGGTCAGGGTTACGTTAGATGGAAAAAATATAAAAATCATTATCCCCTCCACACATTTTCATGACCTGAACCTCATGACACTCACATTCGAAACATGACTTAATGATAGACAGAGAAGCCACTACGAATGTAAACTGTCATACAACGAGCTCTAGGAAAGGCATCACGCTTCAGTAGTATTGGCTTCTTGAAGCCAAGAATAAGGAATTCAGATATATTATACCGCATTTGAGAAGCAAGTGCCAGAGCAAAACGAAAGGTCATGCTGGCCTGAGGCCAGGTGTTGGCATGAAGGCCTCTGGTATAACTACATAGCATACGACACTGACGTAATTTAGAGCGCATAGGGCCAGGTTTTAACTCAGTGTCACCAGATAATAAAAGTAAAAACAGCACAAAGGCAACGTTATAAAAAATATAAACTTAACAAAAACAGCAACAATATTTACAAAGTAGAGTTTAACAAAAACAGCAACGCCAATAATATTTCCCCCATCGGCGGGCCGCTGCCCGCTCATCGACATAACTGTAATTCATTTGCACTACGTAAGATGTAAAATTAAGAAAGAAACCAATAATATTTACAAAAGAGAGCTTAAAAAGAAAAGTCATAAAAGACGTTCATAAATGTAAGAATAAACGGTCAACATGGGGGAGCCGCCACACCATGCAAGGCATCTCTGCCCCCAGGAGTGCCTAGTCAGCTGGAGGGAGGACAGTCATGAAGGGTTTACAAAGGAAAGAAAAAGATAAAAGAAAAAGCTGTAGCTAAGAGGAAGGCAACCTCATGAAAGCCCACTAGGCACCGTAGCCTTTCCTGTAAAACAGAAAAGGAAAAGTGTGCTTGAGTGTACCCTCAGGCAAGAGCTCCCAGCGGCCAGGCTGTGGACGATCATGGCACAGAGGCCAAGGCACAACCCAGCATCCAGAAGCAATGGCTGTATGGTCAACCACCCTGGCGTAATGTAGATAGACATGACACCAAGCGATTTTAAAGCCACGTCTATCTATAAAGGTTCTTCCATTGTTCTTGACAACCAAGGTCAAGATCAAAGGGAGCGGATGATGGGCGTCCCCACCAGCCTCTATCAGACCCCATACCTCGGTTCGACGCGGCCTTTTCAAAACCACTTTACTCTGCTTTAGGTCTAGACTCCAGCACGTGTAAATATATCGTCTCTTGTAGCGACCTTCTCTCGTGCTGTTCACCTCTTCACTCACAAGGGTGACGGGCAGGGGGATGAAGAGCGGCTTGCATTCAGTTTTGTATGTATCAGAGGAGCGTGTTGCAGATTTGTTGTTTTCATCACTTGAATTTTTTTTGTTCTAAATTATTCACATCTTGCTTAAAAGTATCCAAAGAGTCAGTAGGAAAAAAAAGAATCAGGGCAGACGCTGATTACTTTTATCGGTCCTGGATTAACAAATAATATGCCGTGACGCTCCAATTCTTGGGTAGACTTGCAAAGAATGATCGAGGAACTGCAGGAAGTCTAAAAGTAAGTCTGAAGATGAAGATGAAACGAAAGTAATTGTTCATGAAAAACCTTAATTATTTTTACATCTCTCTCTCTCTCTCTCTCTCTCTCTCTCTCTCTCTCTCTCTCGTATTTACATCGCGAACTAATCCGAAAACTATTGTTTTGGGACTAGTTCACAGTGTAAATACAGTCAATACTGTGATCACTAGTATCACACACAACTGAAGCAGTAATAGTAAAAGATGACCCAGTAATAGTAGTAGTAACTGACTAAAACCAGACTATTAGAGATATCAGTTAAAAGTAATGATAATAATAAGAGAAATCCTGCAACAGCCCCTTGTCTGCTGAACACCTTACTCTTCGCTGAGAGCAGGAGGGGTGGGGGGGGACGGGGCGGTGGAGGGATGAGGCGTGGGCGTGTGTGTGTAAGGGGATGGGGATGCGGGCCGGGGAGGATTGGTGGTGCTTGTGAGGGTGTGGAGTGGGTTATGAAGGGGAAGTTGGGTTGGGTTCCCCACCGAGGCCGTCCTGGCGGGGCGGGGCACGGGGATGCGGGATGGGCGGCGGGGCGGGGTGGTTATGAGGGTGTGGACTGGTTCATGGAAGGAAGGCTGGGCTGGGTTCCCCGCCGAGGCCGTCCTGGCGGGGCGGGGCACGGGGATGCGGGATGGGCGGCGGGGAGGGGCGGTCACTTCTTCACGGCCCAACTCGGGGCGCAGCGTCAGGAGGCGGCGGCGGCACCTGAAGTACTCCCGCCCATTGTACAGCTCCCGCTCCTTCACGGGGAGGGCGACGTTGTCCAGACAGAACGTCACTCTCTTGCGGGACTTTTGGTCACCCTGGCGGCGCAGGTCGGGACGCAGGGCCAGCAGGCCGCGCCCGAACTTGAAGTACTCCCGCCCATTGTACAGCTCCCGCTCCTTGACGGGGAAGTCCACGTTGTCCAGGGAGAACGTCACTCTCTTGCGGGACTTCTGTTTGATGACCTCCACACCCTTCAGCTGTTCCAGTGCTTTTTCCTGTGCCTTTACCATCTCCTGCAGCTCCAGGAACATAGTCAGCTCGTCTTGTTCCTTGAGGCTCCCTCCCTCCTCCTCCTCCTCTGTGTTATTATCTATCTCCTTCTCTTTTATTTGTTTCTCTTCCTCAGGTGTCTTCAGCATCTCCTCTTGTCTCTTCACAAGTTCCTGCAGCTCGAGGAACAAAGACAACTCGTCTTGTTCTTTGAGATTTACTCCTTCGTCCTCCTCCTCCTCCTCCTCCTCCTCAATGTTCTTCTCATCCTTCTCCCTCTCTTTGATTTGCTCCCTGTCCTCAGGTGTCTTCAGCATCTCCTCTTGTCTCTTCACAAGTTCCTGCAGCTCGAGGAACATAGACAACTCGTCTTGTTCTTTGAGGTTTACTCCCTCCTCCTCCTCCTCCTCCTCAATGTTCTTCTCATCCTTCTCGCTCTCTTTGATTTGCTCCCCGTCCTCAGGTTGCTTCAGCATCTCCTCCTGTCTCTTCACAAGTTCCATCAGTTCGAGGAACGATGATAACTCGCCCTGCTCTTTGCGGCTCTCTCCTTCCTCCTCCTTCTGTTTGATATGCTCCCCGTCCCCTGATTGCTTCAGTTCCTCCTCCTGTCTTTTCACTAGTTCTTGCAGCTCGAGGCACAAAGACAACTCGTTTTGTTCCTTGAGGCTCACTACCCCCTCCTCCTCCTCCTCCTCCTGCTGTGTGAGTTGCTCCCCGTTCCTAGATGGATCCAGTGTTTCCTCCAGTTCGTGCAACTCGGGGAACGAAGACAGCTCGTCTTGTTCCTTCACGCTCACCTTCTCCTCCTGCTCTTCCTCCTCCTCTGCCTTCTGTATTGTATTGTTGTTCACAAATGTTTCCTCCTTCTCGTGCTTGCCGTCAGCCAGGTGCTGGGGCAAGCTCACCCTATATCGCCGGAACAGCCTGAGGAAGGGGAAGGCCGTGGCCGGCGCCTCCAGCTCCCCCTCAGCGGGCAGAAGGCCCTTCACCACGCGCACAAAGCTTGCAGTCTCGCACAAGTACATTGCGGAGTATGATAGTGGCCAAGGAGTCTAGAGAAGACACTCTAGAATCCTTGATTATTATTATTAATATTGTAAGCCAAGATGCAAACCCTGCCGGAAACAGTCGAAGACCATAAACCAGATGGCTCCATCAGGGGAAGCAACTTGGTAAGGAAAAGGAAAGAGATAGAAGAAAGTAAAATTATATGATATACAACGACTCAAGTATTACTATACTGGCATTAATTCATTAAAATGATTAAAAATTAAGCTTCAAAGTCGACGTAATAAAGACTTATTTGCGCCCAGCTTAAACCTCCGAAGCTCTACAGATGCAACAACATGGCTAGGCAATTCGTTCCACTTCTTAATGGTGGATGCAATAAAATATCTTGAATATTGGTTGGTGTTAAATCTAACGAGAGAGAATGCACAACTATTGGCACTGGCCGCATTCCTGGTAATGCGTGTAGGAACAAATAAGCCAGGTAGAGCCCCGTGCAGAGGGTGACTTACATTATGATATATTTAATATAGTAAACAAAGTGAGCTAATGCCACATTGCTTAAGTCAGGAATAAAAAATTAACTGCACGCAAGTTTTTATCCAATAATTTAAGATGAGAATCTGCACCAAACTGGGGAGCAAAACTCCAGACTAGGAAGTATAAAAAAGTTAAAGTAATTCATCATAATAGATTTGTCACCAAAATTCCTAAAACACTTCCTCAGAATACCAATTTTCTGTGCAACTGGGGAAGATATGCAACGAATATGTTGTTCAAGGGTCAACTTGCTATCAAAAATTACTCCCAGAATCTTGAACGAGCTACTCAGTGTTCAGGAAACATTATTTATAATTATCAATGAAGAGATTGGCATGTGGACGATCAAGAGTTCTAGACGTGGTTAGTATCATTTTTTTTTTTTTTCATTTAAAGTCAAGCTCCATCCACATCTTGCACCAAGCACTGATTTTAGCAAGATCTCTATTTAGAGACTCAGCAAGAGCTTGTCTCATGTCTGGAGATGAAACAACATCAATTAAGGCAGCATCATCAGCATAGGCAACTAGTTTATTTTCGAAATCTCTCCACATGTCATGAGTGTACAGGATGAAAAGCAACGGCCCAAAACACTACCTTGTGATCACAATACTGAACTCACTGCACCGGCCATCTACTGCCACCCTCTGAGTCCTGTTACTTAAAAATTGAATAATTATACGAAGCGAGGACACACCAATACCCACGTTTTTCAATTTGAAAATGACGAAGACGATCAAAGGCAGCAGTAAAGTCAAGTCCTATCATGCATGCCTCGTGACCACAGTCCAAAGCCTTTTCCAAGTCTGCAGAAATTGTTAGAAGAGCATCACAAGTGCCTGGACCTTTACGAAAACCAAACTGCAGACTCGGCAAAAATCCAGCACACTCTGCTTACTTATAGAGACTCTGTGCCAGTGTGCCAGCAATCGCTCGAAAACTTTTGATAAAACAGGTGTTAGTGTTAATAGGTGATAGGTGATAGTCAGTAGGTGATACACTTTCCATAAGACCTGTAGGGACAGCAGTCACATCACCAATCCTCCAACAAGAGGATAAACATCCACACCTGGTCAGCTTTCGAAAAATCACTGACAGTTTTGGTGCCGGTACATCAGAACTTAAAGAAAAAAAAAAAGAGGAAAAATTCCATTAGGATGAGTGCCGCCATTACAATCAAGTTCAAGGAAAAGACATTTAACCTCACGGGATCGAAATGCTATTAACATCAGTTTAGGTTCTGGATAACAAGTTTAGCTAAAATCCTTGCCTTCTCTTTTGTGCAGTGAGTTAGGATCCCATCAGGTATAAGCAGGGTTGGGAAAAAATCAAGATTTTTTACTAAAAAAAAAGTCGATTTATTTAATTTATATCGGATTTTTTTATTTAGATCGATTTTTTTCATTTAAATGATTATTTTTTACATTAATCCTTGCTTGTTTCCACTGAAAATTTGTTTCAGTCTTATGAGGCCATTTTCTTGTATTAAACTTGGCCAATGTTAAATGAAACCATAGTTTAATATACATTCCCCAAGATAAGTTTTCCACATAAAAATCTTAAGTAGGACTAATAGTTTATTTCTTTATGCTTTTGAATATTTTTCTTGTAAGAGATGGCAATGATTCACTGGTGCCAGACTTGCTACAGGACCAGTACAGGACAAGTAGACTTGATGATTTTCATGTACAACTGGTTCACATGTTCTTCCTTTTCTCTCTCTCTCTCTCTCTCTCTCTCTCTCTCTCTCTCTATATATATATATATATATATATATATATATATATATATATATATATATATATATATATATACAGGGCCCACACAGAGGGGGGGGGGGGTGGAGGTGTGGTGCTACAGTCCGGTGGCCCGTGATGGCGACCTGAATTTGATGGTTTAAAAAAGAAAAAGCTCAAATGCTGAAGGAACAGTTTTAAAAATAAGTAGCTTTAGTAGTGCTAAAAAAATATATAAAAAAAAAACAAAAGTGCTTGCTATATTCAAAGTTAAAGAAATTATGTTAATTACTATTTCGATTGCATATACATTTCATGAAAACAAAGATTTTCCATCAGTTACCCGTCTCTCGTCAGTACGGCTGCAGGTTTTCTGTTACACGCAATTCGTAATGCAGTGTCATATGTAAATATGTTTTTCGCTCATTGCAACACTAACGAATTACGGACAAGATATTATTCTTACATAATAATTATTATAAATTTTGTAAGAGTCACTGTTTCACAAAGTGAACAGAATTATCAGCTTGATTGAAGAAAGTTTGGTATAGATTCACCGGTCGAATATCAGAAAAAAAAGTTGGAAAGTTTCCTTTAGTCGGCGCAACATCTAAGGTCATGTACCGGAGAGAAACAGAAGGGGAAGGAATTATAGGAGAAGGGAAAAGATCCCAGGAGATGGGACACAACCCCCGATTAATACCTGGTACCCATTCACTCCTGGGTGGACAGGGGCGTAGGGTATCGGAAAAGCCGCCCAAATTTTTCCACTCCGCCCGTGAATCGAGCCCGGGCTCTCTCGGTTGTGAGCCGAGTTTTCGAATATCAGAGCTGCCAAGGCCAAGCCTGTCAGCTGATCAGCTGCTGTAACCTGCTGCGTGTGTCTGTCTCCACGAGGCATCACGGCATGACTGTTCACTTGCTTGGTTTGTAAAAGTATTGCTTATATTTTATTACTATACTATACAGTTTTCAGACATCGGATCACTGAGACCATTTACCTATATAGCCTCAACGTAGTTAAAGAGAGAAGGGTCAATTGGCCTCAGGTTGGTGCATTGGGACCATAAAGGGTGGTGCATTCAGACTGGGAGTGGTGCATTAGGACCAAGCATGTGGTTCATTGGAGCCTTATACATGGTGCCTTTAGACCTGGGGTTGGTGCATTCGGGTAGCGGTGCATTCGGGCTGTGGTGCATTGAGACCGTAATTCTTGCCGTACGAGGCTTCATTTAAAATGACCAATCAACTATAGACATTGAGTAGGTGAAGAGTAGCATATCTTCAGTAGAATAGGTAACCGTTAGTAAGTTAAGCTAGGATTAAAACTGTTAAATGGTAAGCCAGGTTTAATTTACCCTAACAGGATATATATATATATATATATATATATATATATATATATATTATATATATATATATATATATATATATATATATATATATATATATATATATATAAAAAATTCAAATCATTACATATTTTACTCTTGATATAACACTTAAATCATTTTATATACAGTATATTTAATTTTGAATTAAATCATGATTTTTTTAATCCGATTTCAATCGATTTAAATCATTTCATTTAAATCATTACATTTAAATCATTTGATTTAAATCAAACCAACCCTAGGGTTAAGTAATGGTGACAGGGACATATCAACACCAATTAGAGCAGTGTTTAGGGTGGACCGCCACTTGTGTTGCTGATGTACACCAGAGTGTTTCTTTCACACTATCATTATGTTCTATTTCAGCTGCAACATAAACAGACTGCGCCTCAGTTCTGAATCGAGTATAATTTATCCAAGTTCAATTTCATTGGTTTCGACTTCAATGATTATATGCTACTTGCCTCTCCTGACAGGCACGCCTACAGTCGTTATTAAACCAAGAGTTCTTTTTTTTTATGCAAAGATTTAATGTTCTTGAAGGAACCCTTCTTTCCATGATGTCAACCACAAAGCTGTTTAATGATCGAATCATATCATTTTTTTTATAAATGTGTTGCCAATCAAGATTAGAAAGGTCAGAAAAAATACCATCCCAATCTGCCCGCGACTTCAGGTAAATTTTACAAGAAAATGATACATCTGGAATGTTTTGATTGATTCTTAAAGTGGCAGAAAGTATACTATAATCTGACGGCGCGATGGCTGAGTGGTTAGCGTGCCGGTCCCGCATTCGGCGCGTTGTCCATGATGTGGGTTCGAATCCGCGGCTATCCACTTGGGGTTTTTCAGTCACCGCCGAGTGGCCTAAGACTACCCACATGCTGTCCTGAAGACCACCTATCAACCCGGACTGTGGAAGAAGCTGTACAGCGCAAGTGAAATCAAGAATGAGCTCCGGGGGACAGCATGAGCCAATAATAATGGCGCCACTATAAACAACTGCCTGCGCCACGACGGGCTCGGGCCGACCATCAGGCCCATATGGATTAGCATACCGGCGCTATAGGCCACAGGTAAAAAAATATATGAGCAGTGATGACTGCAGGAGAATCAGTCAAGCGAAGTTCAAGGCAATTGCCAGGCCTGTGTGTGGCTTTCGTAATTGATCGCTCACAACCAGACTCTGTTCTAAAATCAGGAGCTGCAGCCCCAGGACAATCACTTGGTGAAACGGAGTTCAGCCACTCTGTGATGAACACTGAAATCACCAACAACAAGAAATGAAGCCTTAATTCCTATCAGTCTGCTGTACGGCTGCCATCTTATCGGCCACACAATCAAACATGCTGTCGTCAAGGTCAGGGTTACGTTAGATGGAAAAAATATATAAATCATTATCCCCTCCACACATTTTCATGACCTGACCCTCATGACACTCACATTCGAAACATGACTTAATGATAGACAGAGAAACCACTACGAATGTAAACTGTCATACAACGAGCTCTAGGAAAGGCATCACGCTTCAGTAGTATTGGCTTCTTGAAGCCAAGAATAAGGAATTCAGATATATTATACCGCATTTGAGAAGCAAGTGCCAGAGCAAAACGAAAGGTCATGCTGGCCTGAGGCCAGGTGTTGGCATGAAGGCCTCTGGTATAACTACATAGCATACGACACTGACGTAATTTAGAGCGCATAGGGCCAGGTTTTAACTCAGTGTCACCAGATAATAAAAGTAAAAACAGCACAAAGGCAACGTTATAAAAAATATAAACTTAACAAAAACAGCAACAATATTTACAAAGTAGAGTTTAACAAAAACAGCAACGCCAATAATATTTCCCCCATCGGCGGGCCGCTGCCCGCTCATCGACATAACTGTAATTCATTTGCACTACGTAAGATGTAAAATTAAGAAAGAAACCAATAATATTTACAAAAGAGAGCTTAAAATGAGAAGTCATAAAAGATGTTTATAAATATCGGGATAAACGGTCAACATGGGGGAACCGTCACACCATGCAAGGCATCTCTACCCCCAGGAGTGCCAAGTCAGATGGAGGGAGGACAGTCATGAAAGGTTTAGAAAGGAAAGAAAAAGATAGAACTAAAAGCTGTCAACCACCCTGGCGTAATGTAGATAGACATGACACCAAGCTATTTTAAAGCCACGTCTATCTAAAAAGGTTCTTCCATTGTCCTTGACAACCAAGGTCAAGATCAAAGGGAGCGGATGATGGGCGTCCCCACCAGCCTCTATCAGACCCCATACCTCGGTTCGACGCGGCCTTTTCAAAACCACTTTACTCTGCTTTAGGTCTAGACTCCAGCACGTGTAAATATATCGTCTCTTGTAGCGACCTTCTCTCGTGCTGTTCACCTCTTCACTCACAAGGGTGACGGGCAGGGGGATGAAGAGCGGCTTGCATTCAGTTTTGTATGTATAAGAGGAGCGTGTTGCAGATTTGTTGTTTTCATCACTTGAATTTTTTTGTTCTAAATTATTCACATCTTGCTTAACCCTTAAACACATACCCTATTAAATTATACACTAAAACATACGGGGGTATTTGCGGACCCCAACTTTTGAAAAATGAAAGAAAATACTTCTAATTGCATTTTATTCAAACTAAAAGCACCATGGGCAATGACAAACTTAATCCTGTTTCTGGAGAAACAAATATATGTAAAAATTGATAAGTAAGTATTAGATTGGGTAGCCCCCCCAAAAATCTCCAAAACTCATGAAAAATAATGCAACTGTTCACAGTACATTTTGTATCAGGCCCTCCCATGCAAGTATTCCCATGTAGCGTGTCCCAAGTACAGCCTGGGAGTGTGGGATGCAGCTGATGTACCCCTAGCATTCTGGCACCACTGCTAGTTCTGAGGCAAGCTATCAAAAAAGTTCATTTTTTATTAGTGACAAAAAAAAGTCTTTGGAGTAATTTTGTACAAATGTACATTAGTACAGTTGCAATTCATAGAAAATTATTACTTACACTTGAGGAATCTGCAGAGAGCCTCCTTCTACAAGTAAAGCACACATTGCGGCTTTTCCTAACATCTTTCAGCGGACACTTCCTGCACCGTACATTGCGAGAGCTGATATTGAACAACACCGCCTGCTCCATTGCTCCATTAGGACGCTGAACATCAATGGCGGTGTTGCGGACGGTGGATATGTCGGATTGCAAGGGGAACTGAGGTGAACCAGTTGTCCACAGTTACGTTCCTGTCGGTGTTATGATATGGTCTACGTAGTCAGCTCCTTCGTCAGGCAGTGTCCCAGGCCGAGGTTTCCTTGAGCTGATGGCTCTCCCTTCCCCAAATACGGTTTTGGCCCCAATAGGTACTCCCTTGTGTTGTCAGTTATAAGGATAAGTTTCAGTCCATACTTGGCAGGCTTATTGGGAATGTACATCTTGAACGGTCAGCGCCCGTTATATACATAAATATATAAATATAAATACATATATATATATATATATATATATATATATATATATATATATATATATATATATATATATATATATATATATAAATTTGAGCTCACGTAATAGAACGTTGTATTACGTATACACATACGTGGGGTCGAGACGGGCACCAATCGCTTCTACACTGGACACGGAAAGAGCGAGAGCGGCATGCACACAACATCGACAACATCAAAGAACACAAAAGCTATCAGGCATCGCAGCTGTCTGGCGCCAATGAGGCGGCTGTGTTACCATTGAGAAAATATAATGGAGTCCGATCCGCCCCCCGGATGTGTTTAAGGCTTAAAAGTATCCAAAGAGTCGGTAGGAAAAAAAAGAATCAGGGTAGACGCTGATTACTTTTATCGGTCCTGGATTAACAAATAATATGCCGTGACGCTCCAATTCTTGGGTAGACTTGCAAAGAATGATCGAGGAACTGCAGGAAGTTTAAAAGTAAGTCTGAAGATGAAGGTGAAACGAAAGTAACTGTTCATGAAAAACCTTAATTATTTTTACATCTCTCTCTCTCTCTCTCTCTCTCTCTCTCTCTCTCTCTCTCTCGTATTCACATTGCGAACTAATCCGAAAACTATTGTTTTGGGATTAGTTCACAGTGCAAATAGTCAATACTGTGATCACTAGTATCACATATTACTGAAGCAGTAATAGTAAAAGATGACCCAGTAATAGTAGTAGTAACTGACTAAAACCAGACTAATAGAGATATCAGTTAAAAGTAATGATAATAATAAGAGAAATCCTGCAACAGCCCCTTGTCTGCTGAACACCTTACTCTTCGCTGAGAGCAGGAGGGGTGGGGGGGGACGGGGCGGTGGAGGGATGAGGCGTGGGCGTGTGTGTGTAAGGGGATGGGGATGCGGGCCGGGGAGGATTGGTGGTGCTTGTGAGGGTGTGGAGTGGGTTATGAAGGGGAAGTTGGGTTGGGTTCCCCGCCGAGGCCGTCCTGGCGGGGCGGGGCACGGGGATGCGGGATGGGCGGCGGGGCGGGGTGGTTATGAGGGTGTGGACTGGTTCATGGAAGGAAGGCTGGGCTGGGTTCCTCGCCGAGGCCGTCCTGGCGGGGCGGGGTACGGGGATGCGGGATGGGCGGCGGGGAGGGGCGGTCACTTCACGGCCCAACTCGGGGCGCAGCGTCAGGAGGCGGCGGCGGTACCTGAAGTACTCCCGCCCATTGTACAACTCCCGCTCCTTCACGGGGAGGGCGACGTTGTCCAGACAGAACGTCACTCTCTTGCGGGACTTTTGGTCACCCTGGCGGCGCAGGTCGGGACGCAGGGCCAGCAGGCCGCGCCCGAACTTGAAGTACTCCCGCCCATTGTACAGCTCCCGCTCCTTGACGGGGAAGTCCACGTTGTCCAGGGAGAACGTCACTCTCTTGCGGGACTTCTGTTTGGTGACCTCCACACCCTTCAGCTGTTCTAGTGCTTTTTCCTGTGCCTTTACCATCTCCTGCAGCTCCAGGAACATAGTCAGCTCGTCTTGTTCCTTGAGGCTCCCTCCCTCCTCCTCCTCCTCCTCTGTGTTATTATCTATCTCCTTCTCTTTTATTTGTTTCTCTTCCTCAGGTGTCTTCAGCATCTCCTCTTGTCTCTTCACAAGTTCCTGCAGCTCGAGGAACAAAGACAACTCGTCTTGTTCTTTGAGATTTACTCCTTCTTCCTCCTCCTCCTCCTCCTCCTCCTCAATGTTCTTCTCATCCTTCTCCCTCTCTTTGATTTGCTCCCTGTCCTCAGGTGTCTTCAGCATCTCCTCTTGTCTCTTCACAAGTTCCTGCAGCTCGAGGAACATAGACAACTCGTCTTGTTCTTTGAGGTTTACTCCCTCCTCCTCCTCCTCCTCCTCCTCCTCAATGTTCTTCTCATCCTTCTCGCTCTCTTTGATTTGCTCCCCGTCCTCAGGTTGCTTCAGCATCTCCTCCTGTCTCTTCACAAGTTCCATCAGTTCGAGGAACGATGATAACTCGCCCTGCTCTTTGCGGCTCTCTCCTTCCTCCTCCTTCTGTTTGATATGCTCCCCGTCCCCTGATTGCTTCAGTTCCTCCTCCTGTCTTTTCACTAGTTCTTGCAGCTCGAGGCACAAAGACAACTCGTTTTGTTCCTTGAGGCTCACTACCCCCTCCTCCTCCTCCTCCTCCTGCTGTGTGAGTTGCTCCCCGTTCCTAGATGGATCCAGTGTTTCCTCCAGTTCGTGCAACTCGGGGAACGAAGACAGCTCGTCTTGTTCCTTCACGCTCACCTTCTCCTCCTGCTCTTCCTCCTCCTCTGCCTTCTGTATTGTATTGTTGTTCACAAATGTTTCCTCCTTCTCGTGCTTGCCGTCAGCCAGGTGCTGGGGCAAGCTCACCCTATATCGCCGGAACAGCCTGAGGAAGGGGAAGGCCGTGGCCGGCGCCTCCAGCTCCCCCTCAGCGGGCAGAAGGCCCTTCACCACGCGCACAAAGCTTGCAGTCTCGCACAAGTACATTGCGGAGTATGATAGTGGCCAAGGAGTCTAGAGAAGACACTCTAGAATCCTTGATTATTATTAATATTGTAAGCCAAGATGCAAACCCTGCCGGAAACAGTCGAAGACCATAAACCAGATGGCTCCATCAGGGGAAGCAACTTGGTAAGGAAAAGGAAAGAGATAGAAGAAAGTAAAATTATATGATATACAACGACTCAAGTATTACTATACTGGCATTAATTCATTAAAATGATTAAAAATTAAGCTTCAAAGTCGACGTAATAAAGACTTATTTGCGCCCAGCTTAAACCTCCGAAGCTCTACAGATGCAGCAACATGGCTAGGCAATTCGTTCCACTTCTTAATGGTGGATGGAATAAAATATCTTGAATATTGGTTGGTGTTATATCTAACGAGAGAGAATGCACAACTATTGGCACTGGCCGCATTCCTGGCAATGCGTGTAGGAACAAATAAGCCAGGTAGAGCCCCGTGCAGAGGGTGACTTACATTATGATATATTTAATATAGTAAGCAAAGTGAGCTAATGCCACATTGCTTAAGTCAGGAATAAAAAATTAACTGCACGCAAGTTTTTATCCAATAATTTAAGATGAGAATCTGCACCAAACTGGGGAGCAAAACTCCAGACTAGGAAGTATAAAAAAGTTAAAGTAATTCATCATAACAGATTTGTCACCAAAATTCCTAAAACACTTCCTCAGAATACCAATTTTCTGTGCAACTGGGGAAGATATGCAACGAATATGTTGTTCAAGGGTCAACTTGCTATCAAAAATTACTCCCAGACCCTTGAACGAGCCACTCAGTGTTCAGGAAACATTATTTATAATTATCAATGAAGAGATTGGCATGTGGATGATCAAGAGTTCTAGACGTGGTTAGTATCATTTTTTTTTTTTTTTTTTTCATTTAAAGTCATGCTCCATCCACATCTTGCACCAAGCACTGATTTTAGCAAGATCTCTATTTAGAGACTCAGCAAGAGCTTGTCTCATGTCTGGAGATGAAACAACATCAATTAAGGCAGCAGCATCAGCATAGGCAACTAGTTTATTTTCGAAAGCTATCCACATGTCATGAGTGTACAGGATGAAAAGCAATGGCCCAAAACACTACCTTGAGGGACACCTGAGATCACAATACTGATCTCACTGCACTGACCATCTACTGCCACCCTCCGAGTCCTGTTACTTGAAAATTGAATAATTATACGAAGCAAGGACACACCAATACCCCCGTTTTTCAATTTGAAAACGAGAGCCTCACGATGAAGACGATCAAATGCAGCAGTAAAGTCAAGTCCTATCATGCATGCCTCGTGACCACAGTCCAAAGCCTTTTGCAAGTCTGCAGAAATTGTTAGAAGAGCATCACAAGTGCCTGGACCTTTACGAAAACCAAACTGCAGACTCGGCAAAAGTCCAGCACACTCTGCTTACTTATAGAGACTCTGTGCCAGTGTGCCAGCAATCGCTCGAAAACTTTTGATAAAACAGGTGTAGGTGATAGTCAGTAGGTGATACACTTTCCATAAGACCTGTAGGGACAGCAGTCACATCACCAATCCTCCAACAAGAGGATAAACATCCACACCTGGTCAGCTTTCGAAAAATCACTGACAGTTTTGGTGCCGGTACATCAGAACTTAAAGAAAAAAAAAAGAGGAAAAATTCCATTAGGATTAGCGCCGCCATTAGAAGCAAGTTCAAGGAAAAGACATTTAACCTCACGGGATCGAAATTTGATTTCAATCGAGGTTTTTTTTTAATCTTTTTTTTTTATTTAAATGATTTTTTTTTTTCATTAATCCTTGCTTAATTTCACTGATTATTTGTTTCAGTCTTATGAGGCCATTTTCTTGTATTAAACTTGGCCAATGTTAAATGAAACCATAGTTTAATATACATTACCCAAGATGAGTTTTTCCCATAATAATCATGAGTAGGTCTAATTTATTTTTTTATAATTTTGAATAATTTTCTTGTAAGAGATGGCAATGATTCACTGGTGCCTGACTTGCTACAGGACCAGTACAGGACAAGTAGACTTGATATTTTTCTTTTGCAACTGGTTCACATGGTCTTCCTTTTCTCTCTCTCTCTCTCTCTCTCTCTCTCTCTCTCTCTCTCTCTATAGATATATATATATATAGATATATATATATATATATATATATAAATATATATATATATATATATATATATATATATATATATATATATATATATATATATATATATATATATATATATATATATATATATATATATATATATATATATATATATATATATATATATATATATATATATATATATATATATATATATATATATATATATATATATATATATACACACACATAAATATATATATTGTAGGCAGGCTTCTTCCCGGTGGGGCCTGATGGTTTGCCCAGCCTGTTTTGGCGCAGGCGAGTGTTTAAGCCCCAGTCACACATTCACGACAATGACTCCCGGCGCCCTCCCGACATCAGACCACGCGCTGCCAGTTTTGGAATGTCACGCTGCCAGACGTACGTAACGACCAGCGTAAGTCCATCCCCTTGAGTGCCGACCATAGCCGATGTCGAAACGACGTTGTTACGACGTCGTTGAGATGACATCCGACGGCCGTAGCTTATTCGCGACGGGTGACAGATATCGGGGAGGGCCCCGATTGTTTTGAAAATGTCCAAAACTGTCGGCGTGCGGCCCGACGGTGGGAGGCGTGGTCTGAGTCGGGAGAACGCCGGGAGTCATAGTCGTGAATGTGTGACTCGGGCTTTGTAGTGGCGCCATCTTGTGTTGGGTCATGCTGCCCCCCCGGAACTCATCTTTGAGCCTCTCTTTGGAGAGATCATCTAGAGCCCGGGTTGATGGATGGTCTTCAGGCCAGCATGTGGGTAGTCTTAGGCCACTCGGCGGTGACTGATAATCCTCAGCTGTGCAGCGGCCAGGATTCGAACCCGCGTCCCTCCTGGAGCTCCTGAACACGGGGCCGTCACGCTAACCCCTCAGCCACCGCCTATAGCGCCGGTAGGCTATTACATTGGGGCCTGATGGTCGGCCCGAGCCCGTCATGGCGCAGGCAATTGTTTTATAGTGCTGCCCCCCGGAGCTCATTCTTGATTTCACTTGCGCTGTACAGCTTCTTCTAGAGTCCGGGTTGATACGTGGTCTTCAAGACAGCATGTGGGTAGTCTTAGGCCATCGGGGGTGGCTGAAAAATCCCAGGTGGTTAGCGGCGGATTCGAACCCGCATCATGGGCAGGGCGGCGGAATGCGGGGCCGGCACGCTAACCACTCAGCCACCGCCTCCCCAAATATATATATATATATATATATATATATATATATATATATATATATATATATATATATATATATATATATATATATATATATATATATATTAATTTTAGTATATTTAATTTTGATTTAAATCATGATTTTTTCTACTTTGATTTAAAAAGATTTAAATCACTTGATTTAAACCATTTGATTAAAATCAAACCAACCCTGATATGAGACGGGAAAAAAAGAAAAGGTGAAAAAAATAAGCAAGGAAGAAAGTTAAAACACAGAATGACAGGAGAGAGAGAGAGAGAGAGAGAGAGAGAGAGAGAGAGAGAGAGAGAGAGAGAGAGAGAGAGAGAGAGAGAGAGAGAGAGAGAGAGAGAGTGTGTGTTACCTAGCCCTTACATACCTGACTCTCACCTGACCCTCACCTGCATCACCTGGCCTGCCCACCTGCACTCGGCTCAGGTGTGAAGGCCACTTTTTGCACTCGAGGTGACAACAAGGTGATGATGAGACGGCGCAGGGAAGAAAAAAAAAGGAGGAAGAACGAGGGAAGGCGGGGAAGAGAAATAGAAGAGGGAAAAAAAAGTGTTGATAGGCATAGAGGAAAGTATAAAGTAGTAAAGGAGAAAAAAGGAGGAGTAGAAAATAGTAAAGGAGTAGAAAGTAGACAGCGTAGGAATAAAAAAAAAAGGAAGAAAGAGAGGAGGCGAAAGAGACATAGAAGTTTGAAAAGTAAAGCACTGATAGGTATAAGGAAAAAGTAGAAAGGAAAAGAAAAAGAAAGGATGCAGTAATTAATAGTCCGAAAAAGAGGAAAGAGAAATAAAAGAGGGGGAGAAAGATAAATATGAGGGGAAGAAGGATGGAAGGACAAATAGAGATAGAAGAGGGAAAAGTAGAGTAAAAAAGAAAGATATTGAGTAAAGAAAAAAGTAGAAAGAAAAGAAAAGAGGAAGAAAGGATGCAGTGATAAATTGGGAGGAAGAGAGAGAGAGAGAGAGAGAGAGAGAGAGAGAGAGAGAGAGAGAGAGAGAGAGAGAGAGAGAGAGAGAGAGAGAGAGAGAGAGGCAGAAGAGCAAATGATATGATAAAACAAAGCCTTAAATGACGAAAAGTTAATAATTGTAAAGGAAACAGTATTAAAAAAGAATGAAAGTAAAAAAAAAAAAGAGAAACAGGAATAAGAGAAGAGAAATAAAGAAGTAAAAAAGGAAAAAAAAGAAAAACAGAAGAAGAGAATGAAAGAAGTTAAATAAAAAATAGAAACAGGAATAAAAAGAAGATAAGAAAGAAGTAAAATAAAAAGAAAACACAGAAAAAGAGAACAAAAGAAATACAAAAAGAAAATAGAAACAGGAATAAAAAGAAGAGAAAAAAGAAGTAAAAAAAATGAAAAGAGAAACAGGAATATAAAGAAGAAAACGAAAGAAGTAAAAAGAAAAGAAAACAGAGAAGAGAAAGATAAACTGAGGAAAATCTTAAGAGAACCACAAGAAAAATCGAGGCAGAAGCGAAAGAGGGAATAAAAAAAAAGACGTAAGAAAAGGAACTGGAAGAGAGACCAAAAAAGAAGGAAAAAGAAGACACAAGGAAAGACTGAAGGAAAGAAAAGTAAACAAAAATATAAGCGAAGAAAAAAGAGAAAAGATTTATGGAACAAAATAACGAAAAAAAAAGGAAGACAAGAATGAGGAAAATCTTACAGAATCAAGAGAAAGAACAGAAGCAGAAGAGAAAGAGAGGAAATTAAATAAAAGTTAGGAGAAAAAGAGTAAGAGGGAAAACTAAGGGAAGTCACAGGAGAGAATGTCAGTTAATAAATTAGAGAAAGATAAAAAGGAAAAGCGTATTTATGATTGAAGTAAAAGGAGGAGATAAGAAAAGGGAAGGAAATAAAAAATTAGGAAATGAGAAAGAAAAATATGGAGGAAGATAAAAAAAAGTACTAGCAACATGTTCTTTCCCTTGCCATCTTTTCCCTTCCTCATCAAAAAAAAAAAAAAGAAAAAAAAAAGAATGAGTCAGAAAATAGGAAGTGGAAACAAATTTTAATTAAGGAAAGAAAGATGGCGAAGGAAACAATGAAAGAAGGAAAAAAAAGGAAGAAAAAAAAGGTAGAGGAAAAAAATGAGAAAGAAAAAAGAACAGGTGAAGGAAAAGAGAGAAGTATGAGTGAAGTTAGGAAGACAATAAGAAAAGAGAAGAAAAGAAGGAAACTGAAGGAAAAAAAAGGAAGAAAAAAATAGGTAGAGAGGAAAGAAATGAGAAAGAAAAAAAAACATGGGAAGTAAAAGAGAAGAGAAGTATGAGTGAAGGAAGGAAGACAATAAGAAAAGAGAAGAAAAGAAGGAAAATGGAGGAAAAAAAGGAAGAAAAAATAGGAAGAGAGGAAAAAAGTGGCAAAGAAAAACAGAACAGGGGAAGTAAAAGAGAAGTATGAGTGAAGGAAGGAAGACAATAAGAGAAGAAAAGAAGGAAAACGAAATAAATTAACAAATAAATAAATAAACAAATAATTAAAAGGCTGAATGTGTGAATGGATGAATGAACGAACGAAGGCACGAACAAACCATAAAAAAAAACATTAAAAAGAAAACAGTTGATGGTGAGAGAGAGGGATCATAAAACTAATAAGCACACACGTACACACACACACACACACACACACGCGCACGCACACACGCACTCACTCAACACTATTTCACAACCCGACGAGGTACACATATCTCTTGCAGTGTGTGTGTGTGTGTGTGTGTGTGTGTGTGTGTGTACCTGGCTACCTGCACGACGCTGGAAAAGGTCAACAGGTAAACAGGTAACCGTGACGGGAAAAGGGACGATAAAGGTGCACCTGACGACCCGGCTAAGGCAGGTAAGAGTAGGGGAAGACCACAAAGGAAAAAATAACTAAATGATAAAAAGAAAAAAAAGAAAAAAAAATAGTAAATAACAGTTGTCTTCTTATTCCGGTTCTAGTTATGAAGTAGTTTACATCATTTGTTTAAAGTTTGCATCCCCTTTCGCTCCTGATTCTAACCATTCCCATCCCATTCCCTTACCGAACCTCTTTTTTCTCTCCTTCCCCTTCCTTACTCATTTTCAACCTTGTCTCCCATTCAATTCACGTATCTCTCCCATTCCTTCTTTTTCCTCATATATTTCCACCTATCTTCCTATTCCTCCCCTTCCCTGATTCTAACTATTCCCATCCCATTCCCTTTTCTTCCCTTTCCTTTCCCTACTCATTTTCAACCTTGTCTCCCATTCCCCTTCACGTATCTTTCCCATTCCCTTCTTATTCCTCACCTATTCCCACCTATGTTCCTCTTCTTCCCCTTCCCTGATTCTAAACATTCGCATCCCATTCTCTTACCGAACCCCTTTTTTTTCCTCCCCTAACCATTCCCATCCCATTCCCTTACCCCTTACCGAACCTTTTTTTCGTCCCTTTCCCATTCCCTACTCATTTTCAACTATCTTTCTCTCATTCTCTTCACGTATCTTTCCCGTTTCTTCTTTCTTAATATATTCATGGATTCACGAACACAATAAAACAAACACAACACCACTTACAACACCGACTGGCTAACCCTTCACCGCCTCTGACAATCCACCACCTCTCAAACACCGAGTGGCTAACCCTTCACCGCCTCTGACAATCCACCACCTCTTCTCTTTCTCCTCCACTTCTTCATCTTTCTCCACACTCCTCCTGCCTAATCTTCATCCATATCATTCTCCATTTTTACTTTTTCTTAACTATTTTCTCTCCTTTATTTCTCGATCTTTCTCTATGTTCCTTACTTCTCACTACCTCCTCCACCACCCCCACCACCACAACAACAACACCAAACAGCAACAACAGCAACACCCACCCACACCTCTATAATTATGTGGGTATTGATATGTTTATGTGGTTCCCTCCTCCTCCTCCTTCATCAACACCTTCTCCTCCTCCTCCTCCTCCTCCTCTTCTACCATACCTCATTCTAACCTCTCTTACCATACTTAACCTTACTCTCTTCCCTTTTATTCCTTTACTGGGCATTTCCTTTACTATCCTCCACTTTATTTATATTCTTTACTTATTCCCTGATTCTCCTTCACTCCCTTTCCCTTACTTTCCCTCTTATTCCCCTACCTTACATTATTCTCCTTTTCCCTTACCTTACCCTAGGCTCTTCTACACTACCCTCTCCTACTCTTAGTCTTCTCTCCTTCTTTTCCACTTCTTTATCTCTCTTTTCTCTCCTCTACATTCCCCTTCCTTTCTTTACTCAACTCTTCCTCCTCCACTTATTCATCTTTCCCTTCCTTCCTTTACTCTCCTCTTCCTCCTCCACTTCTTCATCTTTCTTCCTCTTCCTCCTCCACTTCTTCATCTTTTCTCCACTTCTTCTCTCCTCTTCCTCCTCCACTTCTTCATCTTTTCATTCCTATACTCTCCTCTTTTTCCTCCACTTCTACATCTTTCTCTATGCTCTTCCTGCCTAATCTTCATCCATATTATCCCCTATTCTTACATTTCCCTATCTATTTTCTCTCCTTTACTTCTTTTATCTTCCTCTACTTTCCTAACTATTTACTCTTCGTTAACCCTCCTATGTTCTCTCTCTCCTTCTTTATTTGTCTCCACTTTTCTTACTTTTTACTTCTTTTTACTTCATTCATTATTGTTTCTTCTCTATTTTATCAAGTTCTACTCTCTCCTAGCCTTGTCATTTTCCTTGTGGCTACTGGTTAACTCTCCCCATACCGGTTCGAATCCTTTTATCTCTCCCCAGTACAGACTCTCCCCATACCAGTTCGAATCCTCTTATCACTCCCCAATACAGACTCTCCCCATACCAGTTCGAATCCTCTTATCACTCCCCAGTACAGACTCTCCCCATACCAGTTCGAATTCTCTTATCTCTCTCCAGTACAAACTCTCCCCAGTAAAAGTTCTCCCCAGTACAAACTCTCCCCAGTACAAGTTCTCCCCAGTACAAACTCTCCCCAGTACAAGTTCTCCCCAGTACAAACTCTCCCCAGTACACACTCTCCCCAGTATAAACTCTCCCCAGTATAAGCTCCCCCAGTAAACACCCTCAGATCAACTCTCCTCATACTAGGAAGAGACCTCCTCAGACTCATCTATCCCACCTCCCTTCACACCCTCCCCTCCCCACCCCTCACTGCCTCCTCTCCCTCTCCCTCGTCGTTGCAAGCAGGTGAGTGTGTGCACCTGAGACCAGAATGCCAACCACCTTGACCTGCTTAATCCCCACACCCCCCCCCATCCCTCCCTTCCCGCTCCTCCCACCACCCCCTCCCTCCCCTCGTTCTTGCAAACCTCGGTGGTTGCACCTGAGACCAGAATACCAACCACTTGACCTGCCAGGCCATCATCAACAGTAAAGAAGGGAGGGGAGGGAAGGAAAAGAGGAGGAAGGAAGGGAGTGAGATAGTTGGAAATGCACTGAGAAGAGGCTGAAATAAGGGAAGGGAAGGGAGGGAAGGGAAAGGAGAGGCGTGGGAAAGATAAGGAAGAGAGAGAGAGAGAGAGAGAGAGAGAGAGAGAGAGAGAGAGAGAGAGAGAGAGAGAGAGAGAGAGAGAGAGAGAGAGAGAGAGAGAGAGAGAGAGAGAGAGAGAGAGAGAGAGATGCCTGGAAGTAAATGGGGAATGAGAAGTGATGGAAAAGATAGGGGAAGAGGAGGGAGATATGGAAAGGGAAGAGGAATAAGATTGTTGGTAATGATATGGAAAAAGGCTGAAATATGGAAGGGAAGGGAAGGGGAAAAAGGAGGCGTGGGAAAGATGAGATGCCTGGAAGTAAATAGGGAAGGAGAAAAAATGTAAAAGATAGGGGAAGAGGAGGGAGACATGGAAAGGGAAGGGGAATAAGATAGTTTGGAAAGAGGAAAAGGTTGAAAAGGTAGAGGAAGAAGAGGGAGGTAAAATGAGGAACAGGTGAAACAGGAAAGAAAGGTGGAAGAGAAAGGAAAAAGTGGAAATAAATGAGTAAAAGAAAGAAAATGGGAGATAAAGGAAGTGGGAAGGAAGAAGAAGAAATAGGAGAAGGTAGGGAAGGAGAAAGGGGAAGCGTGGGAGAGACAAAACTGGAAGGTTATAGGAAGGAAGGAAATGGGATGAAGGAAAAGGCATAAGAATGAAAAGGAAGATGAATAAATGAGGAAAAAGAAAAGGGAATGTGGAAGGCAGAAGAGGAAGAGAAAAAAGGAGATAGGAACAAAAAAAAAGGAAGAAGGGGGAAGAGAAGAGGAGGCTAAAGGAAGTTAGGGAAAGGGGAGGAGTTAGAGAGATAAGGGAAGGGAAAGGAGAGGAAAATGAGAGGAAATAAACGGGGAAAGAGAAGGAATGGGAAGGAAAATAAGTAGGGAAGGTTAAAGGGAGGAAAATAAGGGAAAAAAAAAGGTCGGTAATGGAATGGGATGCGAATAGTAAGAATCAGGAGCGAAAGGGGATTAAAGAAAGGGGTGGAAAGAAAAAAAAGGGAAAGGAAAGGGGTAAATGATGGAAAATGAAGGTAAGGGGTAGGTAACGAAAGGGGAGGAAAGGGGAAGAGGAAGGGGAAAGGCAGTGGATAAGACAAAGATGAAAGAAAATAGAGAAGGAAGCAGAAGGCGACGAGGAGGAGTAAATGGGAAGAGAGAGGAGGTAATAAAGAGAAGGAAAATGGAGGTGGGAGGAGAGAAGAAAATCGAAAGGTGGAAGACTGGACGAAAGAGGAAAGAAGAAAATAGGAAACTGAAAGACAGGAAAAAAGGAGGAAGGAGAAGAGGAAGAAGAGGAAAGACAAAGGAAAAGGGGTAAGAATGGAAAGTAAGATGAAAGTAAAGGGAATGTGAGAGGCAGAAAAGGTGAAGAAAGAAGGAGAAAGAGGAACAAAAAGGAGAAAGGGGAAACGAAGAAGAGGAGGCAATAGAACAAAGGAATACGCAATTGAAGGAAGAAAGTGAGGGAGAGAAAATAATGAATAGAAAGAGGAAAAGAGGAAAAGGCGAAGGAGGGAGAACGAGATAAAAGGGAGGGAGGAGGTGATGAAGATGAGAAAGAGAAAAGAATAAGAGAAGCAAGAAAGAGGAGGAGGAGGAAATAATGAGTAGAAAGAGGAATGAGAAAAAGACGAAGGAGACAAAACGAGATAAAAGGGAGGAAGGAGGCGATGAAGGAAGGTGAGAAAGAGAGAAAAGAATAAGAGAAGCAAGAAAGAGGAGGAGGAGTAGGAGGGGGAGGGGGAGAATAAGGAAGAGAGAGAGAGGG
>NC_066538.1:8071880-8076880 GCF_024679095.1 Eriocheir sinensis
GAAAGAAGGAAAAGGAAGAAAAGGAAGAAAAAATAGCGTGAAAGACAATAAAAAGGAAAAAAAAGGGAGATCAAAGGAGGAAGAATAAAGGACTAAAGAAGGACAATGAAGAAAGGGGAGGTAAGGCAAGGTAAGGTAAGCAAAGGTGTGCCGGACAGGTGAGGGGAGGGGGACAGGTGGGTGTACAGGTGTCCCGGAAGGTGATCTCCCCTTGACCCCGGGAAAGTGTGGAGATGACCAGAACATCCTCCTCCTCCTCCTCCTGATGCAACCTCCTCCTCCAGCATCCATTTCTTTCTTCATTTCGTTTCAGCATTATCAATTTCGTCAATATATATATATATATATATATATATATATATATATATATATTTATATATATATATATATATATATATATATATATATATATATATATATATATATATATATATATATATATATATATATATATATATATATATATATATATATATATATATATATATATATATATATATATATATATATATATGCAGGTAGGCTTTCTTCAGGGGCCACATGGTCGGCCCAAGCCCGTCGTGGCGCAGGCAATTTTCTTTATAGTGGCGCCAGTTATGTTTGGCTCATGCTGCCCCCCGGAACTCATTCTTGATTCACTGGACGGTTTCTTCTAGAGTCCGGGTTGATGGGGGGGTCTTCTGGACAGCATGTGGGTAGTCTTAGGCCACTCGGCGGTGACTGAAAAATCCTAGATGGTAGCGTGGTGATTCGAACCAACGTTGTCCATGGCGCCGTGAATATGAGCCCAGCACGCTAACCACTCAGCCACCACCTACCCAAATTATTTATATTCTTCTTCTTCTTTTCATTTTTCTTCTTTTTCTTTTTCTTTCTCTTCATTTCTTCTACTTTTCCTTCTTTTTCCTTTTCCTCCTCATTTACTTCACAACCCTCAACTTCTACTTATTCTTCTCTCATTTTCTTATTCTTGTACATTTTTCCTCTTCTTTATGATTGTGTTTCTATTTATATTTTTTCTAGTCCTCCTTGTCCTCATCTCCCTCTTCCTTTCCCTCTTCCTTGTAATTCTCGCTTCTTCTTCCTCCTCTTCCTCCTCATTATCTTCGTATTACTTTCTCTTCCTCCTCGTCCTCCTTGCTCCCATCTTCCTATCTTCATTTTTCTTCCTTGTTACCTACTTATTATCCTCATCCTCCTCCTCTTCTTCTTCCTCCTCCTCCTCCTCCTCCATTTTTTCATCTATCTTATTACACATCAATATAATATACATTTTTAATACATTTTTAAGGCGTGTGTGTGTGTGTGTGTGTGTGTGTGTGTGTGTGTGTGTGTGTGTGTGTGTGTGTGTGTTTAAAGTCGTGAGCGTATTGGAATTCGTCTACACAAGATCCGGTTCCTGTGACGGGGAGAGAAGAGAAGGAGGAGGAGGAGGAGGAGGAGGAGGAGGAGGAGGAAGAGGAGGAGGAGGAAGGCAACAGGAAATGGCCCAGTCAGTTTCTCTCGTCGTCATAATTTTTTTCGTCTTTTTCAACTTCATTTTCACTTTTGTATCTCCTCCTCCTCCTCCTCCTCCTCCTCCTCCTCCTCTCGTTCTTCCTATTTGTATTATTATCTTTTTCACTTCTTTTTTATTCTTTTCCCCTTTTCTTAATTTTTTTTCCCTTTTTGTCATTTCCTTATTATTCTTTCCCTTTCTTTGTTTTCTCCCTCTGTTTTCTTTTACTTTCCTCCTATTCTTACTTCCTTCTTTCTTTCCTCCTTTTTTTCTCCTCCTCCTCCATCTGTAATTTTCATCTTTATCACCACCACTATCATCATCATCATCATCATCATTTCCTTTTTTTTATAATTTCCTCCTCTTCCTCCTTCTTCTCCTCCTCCTTTTCAACTCCTCTTCATCCTCTTTTTCGTTCTCACAAGCCTTCTTCTATTCCTCTTCTTGTTCTGCTTCTTATTCCTTATCATTTTCTATTTTCATCTCTTTTTTTATATCTTTCTTATTCTTTCTTTCCTTGTTTCTTTCTTTCTATCTTGCTTCCTTCTACTTCTCTTCTTGTTCCGCTTTTTATTCTCTAGCATTCTCTTCTTTCTTCTAGTTTTTATATCCTTCCTATTCTTTCTTTCTTTCCTTCGTTCCTTCCTTCTTTTATTCATTCATTCATTCGTTCATTCCCTTCCCTTCTTCCTCCTACACGTTTTATTTACATTTTTCCTTCCTTCCTTCCTTCCTTCCTTCCTTCCTTCCGTCCTTCCTTTCTTCCTTCCCTCCTTCCTTTCTTCCTTCCATCCTTCCTTCCTTCTACACGCTTTTCCATTCCCATTATCATCAATTATTACTACGTGTTCTTTTTTTCCTCCTCCTCCTCCTTCGAGTCATAGATAAGGCAACATTAATAAATTCACTCCACTAACAACGTAATCACACACAGAGACGAATTAATTACACACATTAGATTCGCAGTGAGGTGAAAATTAGTACCGAGTGGACAGCCGCAGAAAACGAAATTAAATAAGTCCTCCCTTAAACGCTTTCATTTTAATATTCGGGAAATTCACACACAATAAAAAAAAAAAGATACACGAAACAAACACAGGCACATCCAATCTACACAAACATGATAAAACACAAAACCAACAGAACAAACACAGAAGAACACAAAGAAACAAAAAATTCACAACCACAATCTATACAAACACAACACAAGATAGAACGAGCACTGTACAAAACACAAAACAAGCAACATAAACACAAACACAAAACAAACAAAACAATGCAATAACAATAACAAAACAAAACAAAAAAACAAACGCAACACAAACACAAAACAATTTCATGCTACGTAAAATCACTCACACACACACACACACACACACACACACACACACACACACACACACACACACACACACACACACACACGGGACTGGTGACTAAAAAAGCAGAAATAAATAAGTAAAATAAAACTCAAATAAAATAAAAATAAAACAAAAAGGTGAGGATAATGTTATCAAGTAAACAGCGCACAGGTAGCCATTACATAATTAAATAACGCAGGTAAAAGGTACACATCACGACACACACACACACACACACACACACACACACACACACACACACACACACATTTTCGAAGTCTTTAAGGAACTGAAAATTATGTTTCTGTTTTCACATCATTATTTCCAAGGAGAGAGAGAGAGAGAGAGAGAGAGAGAGAGAGAGAGAGAGAGAGAGAGAGAGAGAGAGAGAGAGAGAGACAGAGAAGCAGAGACAGGGACAGGGGGAAACACACACACACACACACACACACACACTAACAGTTTTTCTCTTCCTTCCTCCTTGTCATGTGTTTGCGTGGGAAGGAGGAGGAGGAGCATGAGGAGGAGGAGGAGGAGGAGACGAGTGGGAGGAGGAGGAGGCGAGTGGGAGGAAGGTGAAGGAGTTGTTTACTAGTGGAGGTAATGGATAGTGAGAGGGAGGGAGGGAGGGAAGGAGGGAGGGAGGAAGGGAAGGAGGGAGGAAAACCTTGTGTTGCTAGATTTGTCTTAATCCTTCTCTGTCGTGGGATCATCATCATCATCATCATCATCGTCATCGTTGTTTATTTTTCTATCGTAGGGTTGTAGTAGTAGTAGTGATAGTAGTAGTAGTAGTAGTAGTAGTGATAGTAGTAGTAGTAGTAGTAGTAGTAGTAGTAGTAGTAGTAGTAGTGATAGTAGTAGTAGTAGTAGTAGTAGTAGTAGTAGTAGTAGTAGTAGTAGTAGTAGTAGTAGTAGAAGAGGCAGGAATGACTGAAGAAGAAGATGGCAAAAAGAAGATAACCTCCACTCAGATTTGGAAGATGATTGGTTCCTGAGCGGAGTGACGTAGACTATGACGCAGGAGGAGGAGAACTGGGAGGAAGAGAAGAGGGAAGAAGAGAAGAAGTGGGAGGAAGAGAAGACGGAAGAAGAGAAGAAGTGGGAGGAAGAGAAGAGGGAAGAAGAGAAGAAAAGGAAAGAAGAAAATATGAGGGTAAAGAGGAATGGAGAGGAAGATAAAAAGGTGAAAAGAGGAGAAAAGGAAGAGAGGAGAGGAAGAAAGTAAAGGAAAGAAGAAAAATACGAAAAACGAAAAAGAGAAGGGAAAGAAAGAGAGAATTATAAGAAGAAATGAAAAGAAAGGAAAGAAAAAAAGTGTATAAGAAGAGAGACAAAGAAGATGGGAAGAAAAGGACAGGAAAGGAGACGAGGGGAATGGAAGGGGAGGGAAGAGTCAGGTCACGGAGATGGGGAAGAGGTAGGGGAGGGAAGGGGAAGGAAGAGGAGGTAAAAATAGGGGGTTAGTGACGTCACATCCGGGTATTATATCGTTAAGGGTAAGAAGAGAAGAGGAGAGAAGGGGAAAAAAGGGAAGAAAAGGGAAGAGAAAAGGAGAGAAGAGAAGAAAAGAGGAAATGAGATGATCAGAGATGAGAAACAGCAAGATGGGAGGAGAGGGTGAAAGAAAGGAAGACGAGAGAATGGAAGAAGAAAGAAAAGAAGGAAAGAGAAGAAGAGCAAGACGATAGAAGAGGATGAAAGAAATGAGAGATAGGAAGAAGGAAGAAAGTAAAAGGAGCAAGAGGAACAGACAGCAAGAAGATAGAAAAGGATGAAAGAAATGGAGGAGAGAGAAGGGAAGAAAGGGAGAGGAAAAGAAAATAAGAGAAAGAGAAGAATAGCGACAAGATAATAGAGGGAAAAAGGAATGCGAGAAAGGAAGAAGGAAGAAAACAATGGGAAAAAGAAGAATAGACAGCAAGAAGACAGAAAAGGATGAAAGAAAGAGAGGCGAGAGAAGGGAAGAAAGGAGAAGAAAAGAAATAAGATAAAGAGAAGAATAGCGACAAGACAATAGAAGAAGAAAGGAATGAGACGAGAGGAAGGCGGAGGAGGCTTGGCAGATTTATGGTTAGTGCCAATACGATAGACAACCATAAGAAAGAATAGATAATAAATTGAGGAAGAGGGAGAATAGA
>NC_066538.1:8079380-8084380 GCF_024679095.1 Eriocheir sinensis
AAACAGAATAAGAAAGACGAAGAATTTGAAGTGAGAGAAAAAGATGAAGAACAAGAAGAACAAGAACAACAAGAACAAGAACAACAAGAACAAGAACAAGAACAAGAGGAGAAAGAATAAAAATAGTAAAAAATTATGATACAGAAGAAACAGAAATTAAGAAAGACAAAGCAGATAAAGTGAAAGAAGAAGAAGAAGAAGAAGAAGAAGAAGAAGAAGAAGAAGAAGAAGAAGAAGAAGAAGACAAAGAAACAAGAAAATAGGAAAAGAAAACAAAGACGAAAATAGAATAAAAGAAAGGGATGAAAAAGTGAAAAAGAAAAAAAAAAAGAATAAAATAAGTGGAGAAAATTGCAACGAAAATGGAGAGAAAGCAAAACACACACACACACACACACACACACACACACACACACACACACACACACACACTAATTATTATTTTTCCTTCCAACTCCTTTAAAACTCTTCCTCAGTGACCTCCTCCTCTTCCTCCCCCTCCTCCTCCTCCTCACATTCCTCCAGGTCACGTGCTTCCTTCCTTCCCTCCACCTCCACCTCCTTCATTTATTACTTTTTATCTCTCCTCACTCTCACTTTTTTTCTCTCTTCTCTCCACTGGTCAGAGGGAGAGAAAATTTCCCACGCTAGTGATGTAGTGTGTGGCCTTGTCTCTCTCTCTCTCTCTCTCTCTCTCTCTCTCTCTCTCTCTCTCTCTCTCTCTCTCTCTCTCTCTCTCTCTCTCTCTCTCTCTCTCTCTCTCTCCCCCCCTTTCCTTTCCTTCTTCTCTTCCTTTTCTTCTTTTCCTTCCTTTCCTCCTCTTCCTCCTCCTCCTCCTCCTCCTTTTCCATATTTCTCTTCTATTTATCTTTTTCCTCGTCTTTCCTCCTCCTTTTCCTTCTCCTTTACTTGTTCTCTCTCTATCCCTGTATTCCTCCTTCCTTTTATTCTTCATCTCCTTCCTTCCTTCTCATTTTCCTTATTGCATTCCCTTTCTTCCTTTACTTTCATATTTATTCCTATTATTTTATTTGTTTTGTTTTTATTAATGTATTCCTATACTTTCTTTCATTCCTTTGTTCATCATGTTATCTCGCCTTTCCCTTCTTCCTTCTTTTCTTCCCCCCTTCCCCCTTCCTTCATTTGTATCCTTCAATCCTTCAAAAAAAAGTATCCCTTGACTTTCTCTTCTTCCTCATTATCCTTTATTCCTTCCTTCCTTCCTTATGTCCTTCCACCCTTTCCTTCTCCTTCCTCCTTCCTTCTCTTCTATCCTTCACTCTGATCCTTAAATAAAAAAAATTATATCCTTCATAATTCATCTCCCTTGTTATTTCTTCTTCCTTCCTTCCTTCCTTCCTTCTCTTATTCCTTCTTTCTCTTCTATCCTACATTCCTTCACAGTAACATAAGATCCTTCCATATCCTCCTTCCTTCCTCTCCTTCTTCCTTCTTTCCATCCTTCTAACCTCCTCCTCCTCCTCCTCCTCCTGACAAAAAAGGTCCTTCTGCCTCCTTAATCCTTTCTCTCCTCCCTCCTTCACCTCCTACCTTTCCTCCCTTCCTCATTCTTCCTCCCCACCCCCCTTTCAATAAGACTTCATTATCTGTCTATTCTTCCTTCCTTCCTTCTGCCTTCCTTCTACCTTCCCTTCTTTCTTTTTTCCCTTCTTTGTTTCTTTCTTTCTTTCCTGCTTTCTTTTTCCTTCTTCCTCCCTTCTTCCCTCTCTTCCTTTCTTTCATTCATCGTTTTCCCTTCTTTCCTTTCTTCTTCCTTTCTCTCCTTTCTTTCTTTTTATCTTTTTTCCTTCCTTCCTTCCGTCCGTCCATCCGTCCTTCCTTCCTTCCTTCCTTCCTTCCTTCTCCCTCACATTCCTTCATTTGGGGTAGGATGCAAAAAAATCCTAAGATCCTTCTCTCCCTCTCCCTCTCCCTCTCCCTCCCTCTCTTCCGGCTTAACATCCCTTTTCTTTTTTTTCTCTCCTTTTTTATGGTTTTCTTCTTGTTCGTTAATTTCAAAGTCTGACGTAATAGGAGTGTAAAGGAGTTTTGAATGGGTGTTGTGTCCTATTGTGTTGAGTTATGTCCCTTTCTTCCTTCCTTCCTTCCTTTCTTTCTTTCTTTCTTTTTTTCTTTGTGTCCTATTGTACTGAGTTTATTGTACTGAGTTATGTTCTTTTCTTTCTTTCTTTCTTTTTTCTTTCTTCCTTCCTTCCTTCCTTCCTTTCTTTCTCTTTCTTTTTTTCTTTCCTTCTTTTTTCTTCCTTCCTTCCTTCCTTTAATCATTTATTTATTTTTCTTCCTTTCCTTCCTTCCTTTCATCTTTCTTTTTATTTCCTTTTCTTACTTTTTTTCTAGCTTCCTTCCTTTCATTTCCTTTCCTTCCTTCTCCTTTCCCTTCCCTTCCCTTCCCTTTCCTTCCTTTTCCTTTCCCTTCCCTTACCTTTTGATTTTATTTTGCTTCCTTTCCTTCCCTTCCCTTTCCTTTCCTTTCCTTTCCTTTCCTTTCCATTCCTTCTCTTCCCTTCCCTTCCCTTCCTTTCCTTTCCTTTCCTTTCCTTTCCTTTCCTTTCCTTTCCTTTCCTTTCCTTTCCTTCCCTTCCCTTTCCTTTCCTTTCCTTTCCTTTCCTTTCCTTTCCATTCCATTCCATTCCTTCCCTTCCCTTTCCTTCCTTCCCTGTCCTGTCCTTTCATTCCCTTCCCTTATTCCCTTTTATTCCTTCATTTTTCTTTTTCTTTCTGTCTTTCTTCCTTTCTTTCTCCTCTCGTTCCTTATCTGTATCCCTCTTCTTTTTTCGCCTTCTTGTTAGTTAAGTTTAAAATGTGACGCAATGGTTTTCTTATAGTCTGACGTAGTATCAGTATTTTAGAAGTCTGATGTGGTAGTAGTAGTAGTAGTAGTAGTAGTAGTAGTAGTAGTAGTAGTAGTAGTTCATTTCATCCTTCTTCCTTCTTTTTCTCTTCTTCCTTCTCCTTTACCTTTGCTTTTCTTTCTCAATTCTTCTTTCTCTTTTCTCCTCTTTATTCACCGTTTCCTCTTCTTCCTCCATCTATCCCTCATTCCTTTTCCCTCTCCTCATCCTCCTTTAACTTTTTTTCTCTATATATAATTCCTCTTTTTATTCCTCCATCTCCCATTCTTTTTCTCTCTTCCTCCCTCTACCATCTTTACCTTTTTTTTCTCTTTCTCCATTTCTCTTTCTCTTTATCCATCCATCCCTCATTTCGTATCTTATATCTTCCTTCTTCTCTACTTCCTTTTTCGTCATTCTCTATTTCTATCCCTCTTTCTCTCTTTTTCTTTCAACTGTATTCTAACTCTCCTTCTCTCCATCCATCTTTTCCTCTTTTCCTCCATCCATCTTTCATTCCTCCTACGTTTCTTCCTTGTCATATATTTTCCTTTGTTGACTCCTCTCTCTCTGTCTCTCTCTCTCTCTCTCCTTTTCTTTCCTCCATTCCTCCTTCATTCCCTCCTCCCAAAGTCTGAGGTAACAGTATTCTTATAAAGGTCTGACGTAACACTATTTTCAAGGTGTGGTTGGTTGTGTGAAATGTTTGCGCCTGACGACGATCCAGCCGCCCAATACCTAACAAAGAAAACACAGGGAGGAATAAATAAATAAGGTAAGAAAAGGAAATAAAACAGTAGAAAACGGAGGAAATAAGGAGGAACCACAGATAAAAGGATAATAACCCATAGAAACAAAATAGAGAAAAATAAACAGGAAAAAAACAAGTAAAAATTAAAAAGAAAAGAATAAATGAGGTAAAACAAGACGAAGAGAACAAGGAAGTAACATAAAACAACACCAAACAGGAAAGTAAACAACAACAGGTAAACAAAAAAAGTATTAAGTCTGTAAGGTATTAAATTTCCTCCAAGACGTGTGACCTTCCTCCATCCCCATTATTTTCCTCCACTTTTCTTCCCTCCTCACCTCCCTCCCTCTTTTCTTCCCTTCTTCCTTTCTTTCTTTTTCTCTTCTTCCATCCTTCACTAACTCATTCCGTTTCTTTGTTGTTTATTTCTACCTCTTCTCTTTCTCCATTATACTCTTTCTTTACCTCCTCCTCCTCCTCCATTCTCCCTTTCTTCCTCCCTTCCTCTTTTCCCATTTTCACCTTCAATTCCTCTTTATTCAATTTTCTCTCTTCATTCTTTCTTCTATAACTTTTTTTTTCTTCCCTACGTCTTTTTTTCTTTCTCCATTCCTCTTTCTCTGTTTCTATCCTTTCCTCTCCTCCTCCATCCATCCCTCATTCCATCCTTCTCTTCATTTTTTTTCTTTCTCCACTCCTCTCTTTTTCTTCTCTCTTCTTTCCTCCATTCTTCCTTCATCTCCACTTTCTATCCTCCTCCTATACATCTTTCCTCTCTATCTCCTCCATCTCCTTTTTTCCTCTCTCTTCTCTTCTTCTCTATCTCTCTATCATTCCCTCATCCTTTCTTCCTTCTTCTGTCTTCCTCCTCCTCTATGTGGTTCCCTCCCCACCCATTCCCCCTCCTCCCCACTTCCTCCCCTTTCACCCCTCACGCATAACCTCTACACTCTCACCCCATTTAGCTCCCAGCCTTACCCTTTCCCCCCTTCCTTTTTACCCCTTCAATTGTGTACCAGGAGCTGTTTTTACTCTGCCTTCCCATTCTCTTTTCTTCCTAACCTTCATCCTTCTTCATCTACAGTATCTGTCCCTTCTATCCTCGCCCTCTTCCTCCCCTTTCTTTTAACCCCTCGCTTCCCCCTTCCAAATGTGTCCCCTCTTCCCACATCCGTTCTCTCAACCCCTCCCTTTCCCTCCCCTGCATGTCCTCTCTTTCCCCCTTCCTCCCTTTTCTCTTGACCTCTCCTCTCCCTTTCCCTACGTAACATGTCCCTTTTCCCTCTCCCTTTTCACTTCCCTCCCCAATATTATGTTCCCTCTTTCCCCCCTTCCTCCCCTTTGCTTTCAAGCCTTCCCTTTCCCTTCTCCAGTATGTTCTCTCTTTCCTCCTTCCT
>NC_066538.1:8089380-8134380 GCF_024679095.1 Eriocheir sinensis
ATGAAGGGAGGAAGAAAGAGGAATAAAGGGAGGAGAAAGGGAGTAAGAGGAGGAAGAGGAGGGAGAAAACTGAAAGGAGAAATAATGGGAAAAGGGAGAAGAATAAGGAGAAAGGGAAAAAAGGAAGGGGGAAAGGAAGCGGGGAATGGAGAGGAGGAAAGGGATTGAGAGAAAAAGAAAGGGAATGAAAAAAGGGAAAAGGGAAATGAAGATGGGAGAAGGGTGAATGAAGAGAAGAAAAAATAATAAAAGGAGACATAGAAATTAAAAAAGGGAGAAATGAAAAAAAAGGGAGAAAATGCATGAAAAAGGGAGAAGGGGGAATAAAAAAAATAAGGGAGAAGGGAAATGGGGGAGGGGTGAAAGAAGAAGGGAATGAAGAGAGAGAAAAGGAACTGGAAAAAAAAGAAGGGGAATGGAGAGGGAAAATGAGATGAGAGAAAAGGGAGAAGGGGTAGGGGAGGGGGATGAAGGGAGGAGGAGGAGAAGGTGGAGGGGGAGGGGAATGGAGAGAAAGGGGGGGGAGGGTAAGATGCCCATATATTGCTCTTGACCTAAAAAGCTTCGAATCTCAAGGTAGTAATTAATGGAAAAAAAAAAAACAAGTAGACAGATTCACCTTGCTGTTGTTGTTGTTGTTGTTGTTGTTGTTGTTGTTGTTGCCTTTTGTTTCTTGTTACATATGCAAATTAGGGGAGCAATACTTGTCTGCCCTCTCTCCCCCTTCCCCCCCTTACCTCATTACCTACCTTTTACCTCCTCCCTCCCTCCCTCCCTCCCCTGTCCTCCCTCCCTCTCTCTCATGGTTCTCTCCTCCTTCTCTTCCTCCTCCTCTTCTTCTCTCTACCCCTTGCCTCGTCTATTTGTTATCTTTTTCTCTCTCTCCCTTCTTTTCTTTTCCTCACATTTCTCTTCTTCCTTCTTCCTCATTTCTCATTTCTTTACCTCCCTCTCTCCCCTTTCTTTCATTTTTTTCCCTCATTGTTTTATAATTCTCTCTCTCCTTTCTTTTCTTTCCCTCATCTTCTTCCTTTCTTCTTTCTTTTTCCTCCTTCCTTAATTTTTACCTCCCTATCTTTCTTCATCCGCATTTTTTCCCTCATCTATTTGTACGTTTTTCTCTCTCTTCTCTTCTTTCCCTTTTCTTTTTCCTTTTTCCTCCGTCTATCTCATTACTTTACCTCCCTCCCTCCCTTTATTCCCGCTTTTGTTTTATTTTATCATATTTATTTCTCTCTCCTATCCTCCTTTTCTTCCCCTTATATCTTTTTCTTTCCTTCATTTCTTCCTTCTTCCTCCACCTTCCTCATTTCTTTATCTCCCTCCCTTCCCTTTATTCCAATTTTTGTATTCTTTCTCTCATTTATTTGTTCCTCTTTGTCTCTTCTTTCCTTCACATCTTCCTTCCTTCCTTCTTCTTTCCTTCCCCTTCCTTCTTACCTTTCTTATCCTCCTCCAAAAAGTTAATTCCTCCCCTCCCATGCTTTCCTTTATCATTTCCTCCCTGACTCCCTCCCACCCTCTATCTCCCTCTCTCTCTCTCTCTCCCTCCCTCCCTCCCTCCCTCATCTCTGGTGGAACTAATTAACTTTATGAGGTTATTCCGTTACTCGCCTAATTATTCTCATTATTATTATTATCATTCTTTTTCTTCTTCTTCTTCTTATTATTATTATTATTATTATTATTATTATTATTATTATTATTATTATTACTATTATCATTATCAGTAGTAGTAGTAGTAGTAGTAGTTATGCAAAGGAAATCTAGGAAATACTGATAATAATGATAATGATTTGATAGGAGGATGAGTTGGAGGAGGAGGAGGAGGAGGAGGAGGAAGAGGAGAAAGAAAAAGAAGACACCTGACATATGATTGATGAGGTGACAATACCATAATTTACTCCCAAACATTTCTTTTTTTCTTTTACTATTTTCTTTTTTTTATGTATCACCACCACCACAACCACCACCACCACCACCACCACCACTACCAGTACACCCACACCACCACCACCACCACTACTACACCCACACAACCACCACCACCACCACCACCACTACCAGTACACCACCACCACCACCACTACACCCACACAACCACCACCACCACCACCACTACACCCACACAACTATAGATCACACACACCACCACCACCATAAATCACACACCAACACCACCAACAACACCATTCATTATCACCATCACCACCATACATCACATCACCATTCCCATCTTCACCACCACCACCACCACACACTATAAACCCTCAATACCACTACTCCACCACCCCACAACCACCACCACCACACAATACAATACATCACATAACATCATTCCTACCACCACCACCACCACAACTACTACTACTACTACTACTACTACCACCACCACCACCACCACACCTGAGTTTCGTCTACCTTCCTACCTGGCGACGCGGAATGAGGAAGTTGATCATACGGTCACACAGGCAAGACATAAAAAAAAGGTAAGGTGAGAAAAAAAGTGAAAGGACTGATGAGTCACCGATAGACACACACGGATGAGCACAGGTAAACAGATAGACTCTCCAGGTAGATAATGAGATAGATAAATGATGGAGAGTGACGGTAGATGGAAATAGATAAAAGTGAAACCGATTAGCACTTAAGGAAGGTTGGTTGGTATACACACACACACACACACACACACACACACGGACTAGCACGGGTAGATAGGTATAAGCTTATAAGGTTGATAAATATGACTAGTGATGAACGGCGCCAGTTTGAAAAGGATAAACCATGAATTGATAAACAAGTGAGAGATTTATAAAGGCAAACAATAAGGTAGATGAGGAATGGCGGTGGACTGAAAAGGTTTGCATATGAATTTATGAAAGAGAATGAGATAAATCTGAACAAAATATCAAAAGAACATAATATATAGAAAACGGTTACATTGATAAGGGTGTATATGAATTGATGGAAAAGTGCGAAATTAATATGGGCAAAAAATTCGGTAGATAAACGTGATAAGGTAGATGACGAATGGCGGGAGATTGAAAACGACAAAACACGAATAGATAAACTAATGAGAGCTTAAGGTAAATCAACTTTTTTTTAACTTTCTGCCAATGGCACCGGTATAGGGTTTCTTGATGGGGCCTGATGGTCGACCTCTGCCTGCTATGACGCAGGCAAATGTTTATAGGGGCGCCATCTTGCTTGGCTCATCTTTGGTCTTCATTTTAGAGAGAATCTTAAGTCCAAGATGATAGGTGGTCTTCAGGATAGCATGTGGGTAGTGGCCACTCGGCAGTGACTGAAAAATCCCAGCACGGGAAGGCGAAAGCCCGTCCTTCTGGACGCGGAGCTCGCACGCTAACCACTCAGCCACCGCCTCCCCATTATTATCATCAAACTGACATGAGATTAAGAAAGATTATAAATAAATTATGGAGGCTGAAATTCAATTAAAGATGATAAAATATGAATTGATGAACGAGTCTGAGAAATATAAATAAGCGAAATAATATAATAGTGAAGTAGGTAGAGTAGAAAAATGTATGAACTATAAAAACTAACAAAAAAATAATACATTATGATAATGATAAGTACTTAGATGTGATATATGAGAAATATTGGAAAATATGTTAAAGTGAAGATAAGTTGATGAAAAATAGACCTGTAAAATTTATATGAATAAGCAGTGAAAAAAAGTTAAAATGTAGAATATAAACGAATGTTACACATCAATGGAAGCAGCTCAAGGGCATGGAAAAAAATTAAAACAAAAACTCGCCTGCTGAAAATAAAACCTAAGAAAAAATGAAGGAACAATTAAAACAAATATGCACGCCATATCCCTTGGAACGAAGCAGCAATAGGAAATAAAGAAAAATCAATAAATTAAAAATAAAATATAGAAATGCAGATAAAGAAAACAAAGAAAACAAACGAGAACAAAAACAGGCGGACGAAAGACAAGAAAACGAAAACAAGGAAAAGAAAATCAAACATGAAAAAATAAAGTAATGGACAAATATGAAAAAAGAATTAAAGAAACAAACGAAAGATAAGAAAAACAGGTACAACAAACAGGAAGGAAAAAGAAAACTAAACATGAAAAAAAATAAAAACGAACATATAAATAAAACAATGAAACAAACGACAGCTAAAAACAAAACAGGCTGACGAAAAGAAAGAAAAAGAAAACTAAACATGAAAAATAAAAAATAAAAACGAACACATCAATAAAACAATGAAACAAACGCTAGCTAAAAACAAAACAGGCTGACGAAAAGAAGGAAAAAGAAAACTAAACATGAAAAATAAAAAAATAAAAACGAGCGCATAAATAAAACAATGAAACAAACGACAGCTAAAAACAAGACAGGCTGACGAAAGACAGGAAAACAAAAAACAGGGAAATCTTGCTACACGTGATACAAGGAGGAGGAGAAGAATAGACCCAATAAATAAGAGAAGAAAGACAAGACGAGGCAAAGTCACCTTCACATAACAGACAGCTTCCGCCCCCTCTAATTAAAATCCTCCTCGGGTAAACTCCCCACCTGGACGAACACACACACGCACACACAAACACATGGACAAACACACACCAAAAAAATAGCAAATAGAATAAAATAAAATAAAAAAATAAAAAAAATAACCACAAACTTAGGGACTTCAGTAATAAAATGATAAAATACGTGACATTGAAACCTTAAACCACACAAATAAAATAATAAAAAAATAATAGAAAAGAATATAAAGAGAAAAAGTACAGGTAAGGTACACACACACACACACACACACACACACACACACACACACACACAGGAGGAAGTGAGTAAGAAGAATGATGCAGCGGAAGAGGACGAATAAATAACAATGAAAAAGAGCCATGAATGAATCCAGGCATGAATGAAGGAGAGGAAAGGATGAAGACGCTACAATATGAAGGATGAAAGGAAGGGAAGAATAACTCACGGAAAAAGTTGAATGAGTGACTGGATGAAGAATGAAGGGAGGATAAAAATGAAGACTCTACTGTATGTGAATGCCGAATGAAGAAAGAGGAAGGATAAATCACTGAAAAGGGTTTGAGAAATGAATGGAGGAATAAAGGAAATAAAATAAATGACACTACTGTATAAATATAAATGTTAGGAGAGAGAATAAAAAAGAACAAATACGAACTGTTTAATGTATGAACGAACAAAGAGAAAGAAAAAAATAAAGGCACAGTATATAAAAAAAAGTGATAAATATGAACAAGGGAAGGAAAAAAAATGAAGGCCCAGTATTATAAAAAAAAAAAAGATGAATGAATGAAGAAAATTGCAGAAATAAGACTACTGCAGCTGTATGAATGTTGGAGGGAAGGGAAGGATGAATGAATGACAGGAATGAATGGAAGAATGAATGAAATGAAAATAATAAAAAAAGAACAATAAAAAGTAAGACATAAAAGAAATAAGATTGATATAGAACTATGGGTTATAAATTAATAAATGATGAAAAAAATGCGTGAGTGGAAAAAATGAATACGAGGAAAGTAAACGAAGAAAGCACGTATAGGTACTTTGGAAACACAAGATGATTGCAAAACGCCAATAGGAAAAAATAAATAAATAAATAAATAAGGAGGAAGAGGAAGATTAGGCGTAGAAATATGAATGTGGAAATGAAAGAGGAAGTAGAGGAAACTGAAAGAAAAAATAAGTAACTGCATGGATGAACGAAGGGAAGAAGCAAAAAATAAAACAGTATCATAGAAAAAAAGATAAATGAACGAGAAAAGAAAAATAATGATAACAAAACGCTGAAAATTAAAAAAATAATACGAAGAAAAGAAGGTAAAGGGGAGAATAAATAAGTACTTCAGAAACACCAGATGCTTGAAAATCACTTGTCGGTAAAAAAAAATAAAGAGGAAGAGAAAGAGGCGGCGTAGAAATATTAAAGTGGAAATGAGAGGAAGAATTACAAACTTAAAAGATGAAAAATGTATGAATGAACGACGGGAAGTAAGACAAATAAAAGCATTATTATAGAAAAAAAATAGATAAATGAACGAGAAAAGAAAAATAATGACAACAAAACGCTGAAAATAAAAAAAATAATAATACGAAGAAAAGAAGAAAGCATGTATAGGTAACTTCAGAAACACCAGATGCTTGCAAAACCCTTGTAGGTAAAAAAAATATAAAAAAGAGGAAGAGGAAGAGGCAGCGTAGAAATATGAAAGTGGAAATGAGAGGAAGAATAATTAAGAACTGAAAGAAAAAAAATGAAAGAATGAACGAGGAGATAAAAAAAATAAGATACGATTAAACCAAAAAAATATATAAATGAACGAGGAAAGAAAAATAATGATAAAAAAAATGCTGAAGATAAAAAAAACTAATATTAAGAACAAACGGAAAGGTAGGAAGAACAGAACACCAGATGCTTGCAAAACCCCAGTAGGCAAAAAAAAAAAAAAGAGAGAGAGAGAGAGAGAGAGGAAGAGAAGACATACAACAATACCCCCATCTATCGTCCGGCAGGTGAGGGACAGGTAAGAGAAGACGACCCCTCACCTGAAGTTAAAGTCTTTATCCTATTTTTTATGCATTTCCTTTTCCTCCTGTTACAATGGACATGAAATCAGTCTTCTTGGAACATACCCCATTCTCTCTCTCTCTCTCTCTCTCTCTCTCTCTCTCTCTCTCTCTCTCTCTCTCGTTTCACCATATTTTCTTTTTTTTTCTTGATCTTCGTATGGGGGAAAAGAACTTAAAAAAAGGAGGATTCTTAGAAATTTTGGTGTGTGTGTGTGTGTGTGTGTGTGTGTGTGTGTGTGTGTGTGTGTGTGTGCGTGAGTGGGGGGATATGCTTCAGATCTTTCCATTTTCTCAACGATGTGGAGGAGGAGGAGGAGGAGGAGGAGGAGAAGGCGGAGGAGGAGTAGGAGGAGGAGGAGGAGGAGGAGGAGGAGTGATCTTGCTCATCCTCTCCCCATTTCTCTCCCCTCCCCCCCATCCTCTCTCTTCCTCCCCTCTACTCCCCCTCCTCCTCTCCCTCCCTTCCTCTTCTCCCTTGCTCTCCCTTCCTCCTCTCTTCTCCCCCTCCTCACCTCCCTCCCTTCTACATTGTCCTTAGCATAACTGTTTCCCTCCCCACTCCCCCCATCCCTTCCTTCCCCATTTCACTCCCAGCCTCCCCATTACCTCCTATTTCACCTCCTATTATTACTATTTCCTCTTCCTCTTTCTCCTCTTCTTCCTCTTTCCTCTTATTCTCCACCTCTTGTTTCTCATTCTCCTTTTCTTCTGTTGTTTTTTCTTATTTAGAGTTCAAATTTTGTTCCCATTTTTTCTTCTTTGTTTTCGACTTTTTTTCCTCCTTATTTTCTTCCTCCTCCTCCTCCTTTCCCCTTTCTTCTTCTTCTTTTCTTTTCTTCCCTCTCTTCCTCCTCCTCCTCCTCCACTGACCTTTTTATCCACATTTTTTTTCTTTTCTTTTGTATTTAATTTTTTTCTTACTGTTCCATTATTCCCTCCCCCTCCTTCTCCTCCTCCCCCTCCTCCTCCTCCTCGTCCTCCTCCTCCTCTTCCTCCTCCTTGTTTACTTTTCCTTTTTTTCAGCAGGTAACCTTGTTTTGGCCCAACGAGCTCACTGATACCTGTACTTATTTGTTTCCTTGTCTACGTCTCAATTATTTTTTTCTCTCTCTTCCTCCTCCTTTGTTCCCCTTTCCTTCTCCCCTTCTTCCTCTTCCTCCTCATCTCAGTCATTTCGGTCTTCCCTTCTTCCACTTTGTTCGTTTTCCTTCTTCTCCATTTCTTTCGTTTTTTCCTTCTTCATCCTCCTCCTTTTGGTTTTCTTGTTATTTTTTTCTTTTTCCTCCACTTATTATACATTTTTCTCCTCTATTTCTCTTCTTTTCTGTTCCTTCCCTTCTTAGCTTCTACATCTCCCTTATTTATTTATTATTATTATTATTATTATTATTATTATTATTATTATTATTATTATTATTATTATTATTATTACTATTATTATTATATTCTCAACCTCTTCCATCTCTATTTTTCTCTGATAGTATCCCCTATTTTTTTATTCCTCCTCCTCCTCCTCCTTTTACTCATCTCCTCTCCTCTCCTCTTCTGTCCTCTCCTCTCTTCTCCTCTCTTCCTCCTCTTCTCTTTTCTCTTCCTCCTCTCCTCTGCAGTCTCCACTCCTCCTCCTCCTCCTCCTCCATTTGCCATTTCAATGGCAAATGAAATCCAATCAATGGCAAATGAAATTTAACGTTGACAAATGTAAAGTGTTGCACATCGGAAACAATAACAATCGCGTTCAGTACGTAATGAATGGCCAACAACTTTCTGCAGTAAGTAAAGAAAAGGATCTTGGAATCACTATATCAAGCGATTTAAAGCCCGGTCAGCATTGTTCAGAGGTTGTTAAAACTGCAAACAAACTGGTTGGCTTCATCGGACGAGTCTTTAATAATAAATCGGAAAAAGTAATATTAAAACTGCATAATTCGTTGGTTCGACCCCGGCTAGAGTACTGTGTACAGTTTTGGTCTCCCTACAGTAAAGACGTAGAAAAGTTGGAACGGGTTCAACAAAGAGTAACAAAAATGATTCCTAGGTTGAGAAATTTATCGTATGAACAAAGGCTTAAAGAAGTAAATTTATTCAGCCTATCAAAACGGAGAATGCGAGGCGATCTAATAGAAGTGTTTAAAATGTTTAAAGGATTCAGTGATATTAATACGGAAGATTACTTTACAATTGATCGATCAAATAGAACAAGAAGAAATCACAATTTGAAGATAAGTGGTAAAAGATTCTCGTCGCACGAAGCTAAACACTTCTTCTTCAATCGAGTTGTTAATGTTTGGAACTCTCTACCCTGTGATGTCGTTGATAGTACAACAGTTACGGCCTTCAAGAATAGACTAGACAATTTTTTTGTAATCCAAACAGCAACTAAGATATTGCTCATTGTCGTAATAACGTTAAGTTCTTTCGAATACTGGTGTCCTTGTCCGTTTTTATCGCCCGGTTAGTGGTAGCAGTAATGGTAGTTCTTTCCTCTTTCCTACATAATTTCCATGCAGTTTTTCCATGCTGCATGGTTCTTTTTCCTTTCCTGCCAGCTTTGGCTGGAGGGATGGGGGGGTGGGGAGGAGCCTTCGCCTTTGCTGTCCTTCATCTTCCACCTTTGATTAGATAGTTAGTGTAGCTTGTCACAAACAGCCTCGTAAGGACCAGCAGGTCTGCTGTTGTTTGTTCTTCCTTTGTGTTTCTTTGTGTTCCACCACCTCTCCTCTCCTCTCATCTCTTCTCCTCTAATCTCCTCTCCTTTCCTTTCCTTTCCTTTCCTTTCCTTTCCTTTCCTTTCCTTTCTTTTCCTTTCCTTTCCTTTCCTTTCCTTTCCTTTCCTTTCATCTCCATCTCCATCTACATCTCCACCTTCTCCCTTTCCCTCTCCATCCCCACCTCCTTCTCCCTTTCCTTCTCCATCTCCATCTCCTCCTCCTCCTCCTCCTTTGCTTTTTCCATCCTTAGCATCCACTTACTCTCGTTATTCCTTCTCCTCCTTCTCCTCCTCCTCCTCCTAATGCATGGTAAATCTCTGCAGGCAGGAGGAATCGGATCTTGGGGTCACCATCAGCAGTGACCTGTAACACGCGAAGCACTGTAAAATGGCATCACTATGAACGGGTTCATAGCGAGCAACTTCGAGTGTAAAACGCCAGACATAATGTTATCCTTGTGTAATTCCATGGTAAGACCGCATCTCGAGTTCAGAACAGTTTTGGTCCCCTAATTACAAGGAAGACATTGATTTACTGGAAAGCGTTCAATGACGCGCCACGAGAATGATTCCAGCCTCGAGGGCTCAACCATACGAGGAACAGCGACTCAACCTCTTTACACTGGAGAAAAGACGCCTACGAGGGGATATGATTCATATCTTTGATTATCTGAAAAAAGTTCAATAACGTCGATCAATCCAGATTCTTTGAACTGCAAACCAATTCAAGAACGAGAAATAACGGTTTACCCATTCAGTCGAGTCGATGTTGCACAGACATTGGAAGGAGTTTCTTCTCAAACTGAGTCATCCGCCATTGGAACAACCTTGCCTCAGAAGTAGTAAGTGCGAATACCATCAACTCCTTTAATCGACCGTCATTTCGCTGCGTCAGGAGTACACTGAACACCGAGGTGCTCTGAGCTGCTCTGTGGCACCAAGCGACTGTCGAGCAGAGTAAATCACCAGAGCGGGCAACCTCGTAGGCTTTCTGTTGCCTACATTTCCATGTTTCCATGTATCTTCTCCTCGTCGTCCTCCTCCTCCTCCTCCTCCTCCTTCTCCTCCTCCTCCTCCTCCTCTTGCTCTTTGTTCCATCCATCCTTAGCATCCCTTCTACTCTTGTTGTTATACTTCTTCCTGTTCCTCTTCCTCTTCCTCCTCCTCGTCCTCCTCTTCCTTCTTCACCTCCACTTATCCTGGCAGCCATTACAGCCCTCAGACACAGGTAAGCATGGTAATTAGTGTCACCTGCCCGCCTTCCGCCCACCTGGCCTCACCTTGGCTCTTGCGTCACACCTGCCCACTGACCTCCAGGTGAAATACAGGTACGCAAAAAGGGGGGGGGGGGAAGGGGAGGGGAGAGGGTGGAAGGGGACTGGAAAATGAAAAGGAGGGGGAGTAGGGAGTAAGGAGAAGGGGGGAGAGGAGGGGAGAAGGGGGAAAGGGGGGAGCTGGTTCAGGGGCGAAGATGGGTATGAGAAGGTGAGGGTAAGTGGTATGTGGGGCAAGGAAGAGGCATTGTTGTGAGGAGGAGGAGGAGGAGGAGGAGGAGGAGGATAAAAAAAATAGGGAATGTGAACCAGAACAAGGATATGAAATGAAAATGAAAATACATAAACGTTTAAATGACTGAAGGAATGAAGAGGAGGAGGAGGAGGAGGAGGAGGAGGAGGAGGAGGAGAAAAAATAGGGAACGTGAATCGGAACAAGGATATGAAAGGAAAATAAGAATAAGCGTTTACATACATGAAGAAATGAAGAAGATGAGAAGGAGAAGGAGGAGGAGGAGGAGAAGAGAAAATAGGGAACATGAATGAAAGGATAATATGAATAAATAAACGTTAAAATGAAAAATGAATGAATGAATGAATGTAGCGAGGAAAAGGAAACTACTAGAATGGGGCTAAAAATAAGTATAAGGATAAAAATAATGTAAAATCGAGTGAACGAATGAATGAAAACAAAAGGGAACAAAGAAAAAAAATAGAACACAACGGAAGATATAGAAGACAACGAAAGGAGGAAAAGATAGAGAATATAAAAGAAGAAGAAGAAGAAGAAGAAGAAGAAGAAGAAGACGATGACGAAGAAGAAAGACGTAGAACACACAGAAAAGAAGATAAACACAAAAATACCAAAAAAGAAAACGAAGAAAAACAAGAAGAAGAAGAAGAAGAAGACGATGACGAAGAAGAAAGACGTTGATTACACAAAAAAAAACGGAGAAAAAAAACGAAGAAAAAAACAAAGAAAAACAAGAACATGAAGAAAAAGAAGAAAAAGAAGAAGACTGCAAAGGTATATCACGGGCAAGGAAGAGACATCAAATAGGGGGAAGGGAAGATGGGGAGGGGGGAAGGGGGGAGGGGGAAGGGAGAGAAGAGTGAGGGTTAAGGGTGAGGGAAGGAGGTATGTAGGGCAAGGTGGAACAACTGTCATAGGGAGAGGAGGAGGAGGAGGAGGAGGAGGAAAAAAAGAAACGTGAAGAAGACCAAGAGAAGACGACCAGAGTGAGAAACATAAAGAGAAGGAGGAGGAGGAGGAGGAGGAGGAGGAGGAGGAGGGAAGGAGAAGAGTATGAAGAAGGAGGAGAAGGTGAAGGAAACAAGAGGAGGTAAACAGTGAAGGAAAAAAGGAAGGAGGAAAGGAGGGAGGAAACTGTGGATTGTGGCGGAATGGAGGAGGAGGAGGAGGAGGAGGAGGAGCGTGACAGCTGATGATTACAAGGACGATGATAAATATGGGGGAGAGAGAGAGAGAGAGAGAGAGAGAGAGAGAGAGAGAGAGAGAGAGAGAGAGAGAGAGAGAGAGACGGGAGGTACAATATCGTTTTTCTTCGCTTACTAAAATCACTCAACCATCTCCATATTCTCCTCCTCCTCTTCCTCCGCCCCTTCCTCCTCCTCCTCCTCCTCCTCCTCCTCCCACACACTTCCGCTAAAGGACTCCAAATAAAAAAAGAACCAAAAGGAAAGATACAAAAAAAAAAGACAAACAGAGAGAGAGAGAGAGAGAGAGAGAGAGAGAGAGAGAGAGAGAGAGAGAGAGAGAGAAGACAAAAAAAAAAAGGAAGGAAGACACCCACACTGAGAATCGCGTCTTCAGCCACAAAAACAAGTTATCTTTGAGCCCACCAATCAGGACAGGCCTTGGGGAGTGAGAGGGGAGGGGCAGGGGGAGGGGGGGGTTCCGTCTCAGCCAATAGGAGGCGCGCAAGGACGGGCCAGGGAAGGTATATAAGGCGGGCGGCGTACTATCGGCGAGCCACTGTGACACTCGCCGCCGAAGAGAACACACGAACACACAGACTCCATCATGCGGCCTCTGGTGGGTGATAGTGACGGTGGTGGTGGTGGTGGTGGTGCTTGTGGTGATACTTGTAGTGTCGTGACGTGCTGTGATTTTTATTTTTGTTTGTTTGTGTATTTTTCTCCCTACTATCATTTTCATTTATAAGATAGCAAGAGAAATAAGCTGAAAAAAATGAGCACTGCGCTATCAAAGGAATATACAAATTAAAGAACGAAAAGAGACAGTATCAAAATCTCTTAACGAAATATTTAGATAAGGAAAATGAGCGAAAAAAAATCAGTATGTAAAATATCGTGACAGTGGCGGCTTCATGACTTTTTTTCTTGAGGGGAGGTTTGGGGGTCATTTGGCTCTGTGGTTACGGTGGGCAACTCGCGACGGAAAGGCTGCGAGGTCGATCCCGAACCTATTAAGGGACTATTACACTGGGCAAATTTTCCGTGGATCTTCAGTCAAACCACGATTTCCGCTGGCGTGGTTCTCATATTTCCGTGGTTTTCTGACGTGTCCGCGATCTTCCAAAGCTGCGTTAGATTTCACCGGAGGACGACGGTATTACTCACCATCAGCAGCAACAGCAATAACAAGAAACAAATGAGAACCACGCTAGCGGGAATCATGGTTTGACTAAAGATCCATGAAAAATTTGCCCAGTGTAATAGTCCTTTACCCGGATGTCCCACCTCCCCTGTGACCCGCAGTAATAGATCCTTATCCACCACTGAGGCAGAAAGGAAAGAAATAAAAAAAGAGAGAAACGATGAACAAAACTAAAGAGAAGAGAATGGAAAGGAAAATAAATAAAAAGAGGGCCAAGTAAAGGAAAAGAGGAGGCGGGCTCAAAGGCCACTGAGACGGAGATGCACACTAAGGCCACGCGCAGCTTAACGTATATCCCAAAACTTTGCCGAAGGTGTAATTAGGGAGAGGAGATGGAAGGTAAAGGTGGGAGCATACCCTATAGCTGCGCGTGGCGGTGGTGCTCATCTCCGTCACATTGGCCTAACTATTGCCAAGATTATCGTTCTCAGAGCATAGTATTTATCGGTTTCTGACGCCTAACTATTGCCAAGAATCATCATCAATTAACTATTTTAACGATTAATATAAAGGAATCTCGTTATAGGGGCTCAGGAGACAGTTTTTGGGTTGGAAGTTGGTAAATATAAGAGGCTGAGTACGACAATCTGGCAACCCTTACCCCGACACAAGCCCAGTGCGACATCCGGGTTACCACAGTTTACCCTCCGAAGCAGCGTTGCCAAATTGTCGTACTCTGAACACTACATTTATCATTTTTAGGCTCCAAGACTGTCGTAACCACACAAATAACGATATAAATTTTAAGTTATCGTTAAAACTGTTAAATATTGATGGTTTTCGTTTTTTCTGCTATATTTATCGGTCAGAAACTACGAAAATGCAATGCGCTGAGTACGATAATTTGGCAACGCTGCTCCGAAGGTTTCCCCAGGTACCCATTTATCGACCAGCCCGAAAATAAGGGTGAACAACTGGGTGGGCTGCACGTCAACTACCCGGGCCAGGATTCGAACCCGGGCCTGTAGATTCTTAAATAGGGACGCTAAACACTGCATCACGGAGGTAGATAGAAGGGAAGAAGAAAATAGTGAAATCTCAACGCAACACCTGTAGATGAGGATATATAGCGAAACACACACACACACACTCAGAAGCGAGACGGCGTATAATATGTAACAACCATCACGAAATGCAGACAAAAGAAGGAAAGAAAAGAGGAGAAAGAAAGACGACACGCACGAAGGATTATGGAAGGCAGTGTTCAGGGCAGGTTCTTGCAGCGGACAAAAAAAAAAAAATACTGGGATAAGAAGAGGTAGGGAAAATAAGGCATAGATATATAGATGGATAGATAGAAAAATACATACATATAGACAGATAGATAAATTAAAATAGACTAAAAAGTATTGATTAAAGCACAGAAAAGGGAATAACAATCGAAAATAATGAATAACAACAGTAAAACAAAGGATAAATATAGTGAATTCAAAGAGAATCGAATAATAAAGTAAGACAATCGTAATAAGGAATAACAATCGTAAAATAAAGGATAATAATTAAGTAAAAAATGTTAAATAAAACAATAAAAACATAATAAATAACAAAAAAATAACTAAAGGATAAAAATCGCAACATAAAACAAATGAATAAAGATCTCAACGAAACACGAACCAAAAAAAAAAAAGATAAGAACGAAAGAAAAAAAATAACTGCCACGAATAATTAAAAAAAAAGTTATATTCAGATCAGGTTACTGTAGCTAAAAGGATCGTTCAAGCGACTGTTATTAATGCAAGAACTTTATTGATTACTTTTTTATTGCGATATGAAAATGAAGGGAAAACGAGCGGTAATTAGGATGTTAATGAGATGTTAAAACTGACTTCATGTTCATTACCGATATGTTTAATTAGTTCATTCGTTTACTTCTTTCTAATTGTTCTTCGTGTTTTTGTTGTTTTTCTTCTTCCTCTTCTTTTTTTTCTTCTTTTTCTTCTTCTTCTTCTTCTTTTCTTCCTCTTCTTCTTTTTCTTTTTCCTCTTTTTCTTCTTCTTCTTCCTCTTCTTTTTCTTCTTCTTCTTCTTCTTCTTCTTTTTCTTCTCCTTTTTTCTTCTTTTTCTTCTTCTTCCTCTTCTTCTTCTTCTTCTTCTTCTTCTTCTTAATCATCTTCTTCCATCATTCCTTTAGTTCTTCATTTATTCCTTTAGTTTTTCGTTTATTCATTTAGTTATTCGTTTATTCATTTAGTTATTCGTTTATTCATTTAGTTCTTCATTCATTTAGTTCTTAAGAGTTTTGTGAAAAATTTTATATATCTACGGAGTTCGATCTGACTTACTGTTCATTTACTGTTTCATTTATTTCTTCCCTTATTCTCTGTCATTTATTCAGTTTATTCCTTTAGTTCTTCACTCGTTCATTCACCTCTTTAATGTATAAATAATAAGGCGTTAGACCTGACTTTATGTTCACTTAATGATTCAATTACTTTTTCGTTCATTCATTGCATTCATTTATACATTCGTTTAGAGTTTTAGTGTATAAAAAATATGGCGTTAGACCTGACTTTATTTTCATTAACTGATTCAATTACTTCTTCTGAGTGGTGTGCAAATAGGGTCTTTTTTCTACTTAACCACAAACACCAAAACAAACACCATACCAACACCACAACATAAACAGTATCTTCACCACCATCACCACAAACACGACCATCATCACCACGAGACACCACATTAATACATCATCACCACCATCACCACTATCATCATCATCACCACCACCATTGCATCACCACTTTTAACACCACCACCACACCATAAAATTACCTTCCACTACACCCTGCCACCATATCAAGGCTACACACACACACACACACACACACATGCAAACAATGACCAATACGATTTTTTTTTATCAATCTAAATACGAATTCCATATAACTAAACTCTCTCTCTCTCTCTCTCTCTCTCTCTCTCTCTCTCTCTCTGCACCTGTCCACTGACCCTCACTAATTACAGGTAAGACTTCCCACCTGCAACAAAAACAATAATAACAACAACAATCACGACAATTACCTGGGGAGAGAAGGGTGGAGGAGCGGAGGAAAGGAAGGAGGGAGGAAAGGGAGAGAAATGGAGGTAAAGGGTGGAGTTACCTACCTTTTCTAATTCCTTTTCTCCCTTCCTGACCCCCCCCCCCCCCCCTTCACTCTCTATTCCTTTTCCTCCATTCTCTCCCATATTTGGTTACCTCCTCCTCCTCCTCCTCCTCCTTTCTTCTTGACCTTGACAGATGAATATATTATTTTTTGTGTACATTTCAATGTCTCGCCCCTAATGACGTTTTTTTGTGTGTCAGGGTTATAATTATTTTTTTTATCATACCGGTTCGTGTTTTTATCTTTACTTTCAGGGTTATCCTTGTACACGCAGTAGTAGTAGTAGTAGTAGTAGTAGTAGTAGTAGTAGTAGTAGTAGCCAAGTCTTACTATTACTACTACAACTACTACAGCTATTATTATTACTACTACTACTTACCACCACATACCAATATAACGACACACACACACACACACACACACACACACACACACACACATAAGGTTAATTAAGGAAGGTAACGTTACACTAACAGAGTCACGTGACAGTTGAAGAGGTAAGGTTACGGAGGAGGAGGAGGAGGAGGAGGAAGGAAAGTAAAAAGGAATACAAAGGTGAGATAATATGAGGAGGAAGGAAAGGCAAAGAAAAACAAGGGCAGGAAGAAAGGAATTAAGGACGAGGATAAAAAGAGGAGGAGGAAGAGGAAGAGAGGAAGAAAATTAGCACTTGGGAATAACGGGATGCAGGAAGAGGAAGAGGAGGAGGAGGAGGAGGAGGAGGAGGAGGAGGAGGAAGAGGAGGGCTGTTATTCTTCTTTTCTTCCTCCTCTTCCAGACACGTTCCTCCCCCCTCCTTCCTCCCCTACCTCCCTTTCCCTCCTTCCCACGAGACTGGAGGGAGAAAGGGGGGTGGGGGAAGGAGGGAGGGAGAGAGAGAGAATTTGAAGGTCGACGGCTGGCTCATCTTCCTCCTCTTCTTCACTCATCTTCGCTCATCTTCATTCTCTCTCTCTCTCTCTCTCTCTCTCTCTCTCTCTCTCTCTCCGGGGATTAGCGTATCGAGAGAGAGAGAGAGAGAGAGAGAGAGAGAGAGAGAGAGAGAGAGAGAGAATGAAATCACGAAAACGACTGCGAGAGTAAATACAGTGAAGGAGGAAGAAGAGGAGGAGGAGGAGGAGGAGGAGGAAGGCAAACCCGGATATGCATACCTGCTTATTGAAAGAGTTGAGACAGGTGAACCGAAGGGAAGGTGAAGGGGGGGAAAGGGAAGGGGAGGGAGGAAGGGAGGAAAGGGAAGGGGAGTGGAGGAAAGGTTGAAGGGAGGAAGAATATGTAAGAAGGTGAAAGGTAAGGCAGGGGAGGAAGAGAATGGAAGATGTAGGTAATAAAAGAGGAAGGAAAGGGAAAGGGAAGGAAAGAGAAAAAAAAGGGAAGAGTAGGGAAAGAGATGAAGAATAGGAAGGAAAGGTATGAAAAGAGGAAGACAAAGGGAAAGGAAGGGAAAGAACAAGAGTAAGAATAGTAAAAGGAGAGAAAAAAGGAAAGGAAAGACAGGAAAAAGAATAGGGAATAGATAAACAACATGACAGAAGATAAAAAAAAGGAAGAAAGAGATAGGGAGCAAAGGGAGAACAAGAAACAGGGAGGAAGAGAAGAGGTAGGGAGAAAGAAGTGAAGGAGATAAATATAAATCAGAAAATAGTAGACAAAAAATAAATTAAAAGAGGAAAGAGAAAATAATTATTAAAAACGTGAGTTAAAGAAGTCGGAGAGAAGAGAAGGAATAAGAGGAGCAGGAAGAGGAGAGATGACACCAGAAGGAGGAAGAGGAGTGGTGACACGTGACCCGAGGAGGAGGAGGAGGAGGAGGAGGAGATGACATTTGACAAGTGAAGATGGTACACAGGTAGGGGGGAATGGGGGAGAGTGCCAGGTAAATTTGAACTGGGGGAAGACAGGTAAGGAGGAGGAGGAGGAGAAGGTGGTAGATGACAGGTAAAAATGTTAGGGGGGATGTAGGGAAAAGGAGGAAAAGAGAAGATAAGGGGAGTGGGAAGAAAGGAAAGAGAGGAAGGGAGAAGACAAGGGGAGGGGGGATAGGAGGAGGAGATGAAGGAATGAGAAGATAGGGAAGAAGAAAGGGAGGTAAGGAAGGGTGAGGAGGTGAAGGAGAGGAAAGAAAGGAGTGGATGGGGGAAGATAAACAAAGAAGAGAGAAAAGGGAGGCAAGGAAGAGGAAGAATAGGAGTCAAGGAAGAGAAGGAAGAGAAGGAAGAGAAGGAAGGGGAAGGGGGGGAGGGGGGAGCCTGACCTTGCCTCCTCGTTTTTTTGCCCTGCGAGGTGAAAGTTGTGAGGGGGGGCGGGGAGGGAGAGAAGAGGGGGGAAGGGGGGAGGGGTGAAAGGGGAGAATCTTCAGCTGGCAACAGTGTCCTCGCCCTCTCTGTCTGTCTGTCTGTCTATTTGTGTGCTTGTGTGTTTGTTTGTTTGTTTGTTTGTTTCTTATACTCATGGTTTACGTTTAGCTTCATCGGTTTGTGTGTGTGTGTGTGTGTGTGTGTGTGTGTGTGTGTGTGTTTGTTGGTGTTTTCAATGTTTGTTTATTTTTTGTCTGCTTCCTTATGTTTGTTTGTCTAGTGTCTGTGTTTGAGTCTGTTAGTTTGTGTGTGTGTTTGTGTGTCTCTCTTCCTCCCTTCTTCCTCTTCTTTGCTTCTTCTCCCTTCCTCTTCCTTCTCTCCCTTCTTCCCGTCTTCCCTTTCCTTCCCTCCCTTCCCTCTTTGTGTCTGTTTAACTCTTGTCTGTACTTCTTGTTCAGCTCGTTTGTCTGTGTCTCTCCGTATCTCTATTCTGTCTGTGTCTGATCTTGCTATTAATTCACCTGTCTGTCTGTCTATGCTAAATCCTATCTTGGGCTGGTCTGTCTGTCTGTCTGTCGCTTTCATTTCCTGTCTGTCAATTCACACACGCATAATTACAATACATTCTAATTACTTCTTATTTTTATTTACTTAATTGTTCATCATCACCAAACTTAATTAAACTTTTCTCTACATCTATTTTCTTTCTCTCTATCACTTTTCCTCCTCCTTTCCTCTCTTCCTCTCCTCCTCCGATTGTCTTCCTCCTCTTCCTCCGACTGTCTTCCTCCTCCTCCTCCTCCTCCTCCTCCTCCTCCGACTGTCTTCCTCCTCCTCCTCCTCCTCCTCCTCCGACTGTCTTCCCCGCACCTATTTCAACATCTTTTTTCTTCCTCTTCTTCCTCCTCTATTCATCTCTATTTTGCATTCCCCAATTCTCCTCTGCATCGCTTTTTTGAACACATATCAACTTTCATCTTCTACGTCTGTTTCGTTATCAATCTCTGTCTGCCTCTCTGTCTGTCTAGAAGAATTATAATCACTCTTTGACCTTCACATTCCTTCCTTCCTTCCTTTCATCCCTCGTTCGTTTCTTCCTTTTCTTTTCCTTCCTTCCTTCCTTCCTTCACATTCTCTTTATTCATTCTCTTTTCAACATCTATCAAACCTTTCTTTCTTTCCTTCCTGCCTTCCTTTCTACTCATTTTCTTTGCTCATTCTCTTCTCAACGTCTATCACAGCCTTCCTTTCCTTCCTTCCTTCCTTCCTTTCTTCGCATTCTCTATACTCATTCTCTTCTCAATATGTCACAGCCTTTTATTCTTCCTTCCTTCCTTCCTTCCTTCTAATTCGCTCTTCTCATTTTCTTCTTACATTTATCGCAGTTTTTCTATTCTTCCTTCTTTCCTTCCTTCCTTCACATTCTCTTTTCTCATTATCTTTTCACCATCCAATACAGTTAATCTACCCTTCCTTCCTTCCTTTCTCTATTACTTCCTTCCACCTTTCCTTCTTCTGTTTTCTTCCCTCCTTCCCCCTTTCATTTCGAGTTTCCTTCATTCCCTCATTCCTTTCCTATTTCCTTCCCTTCTTCCTTTAATATTTCCTTCCCTTATTCCATCCTTCCTTCCACCGATCTTTTCCTTTCCTTCCCTCCTTTCCCTTTCCCCTTCCTTTAAATTTCCTTCCCTTATTCCATCCTCCCTTCCACCGTTCTTTTCCTTTCCTTCCCTCCCTTCCCTTTCCACCTTCCTTTAAATTTCCTTCCTTCCACCGTTGTCTTCCTTCTCTTCCCTCCCTTCCCTTTCCCCTTCCTTCTTTTACAATACAAATTTCACCTTTATCACCTTTCCTTAACATTTCCTCACTTTTCCTTCCTTATTCCTTTATTCAATTTCTCCAAGGGACACAAAAATAGCAATGACACACACACACACACACACACACACACACACACACACACACACACACACACACACGGGGCGGACTGAAGCGGTGTCGAGTCGTGGCTTCGATGCTTCACTCCCTGACCCGCGGTGACCCCAAGCTGTGTGACCTGACCTGACCCCCCATTCACCCTACCCCCCACCCCTCTACCCTTTCCCTTCTTGTCTCTCCCTCGCCCTACTTACCCTTCTTCCATCCCTTGCATAGCTTCTCCTCCTCCTCCTCCTCCTCCTCCTCCTCCCACGATTTTCTTTTCTTTTTTTTCATTCTCTTCTTCACCATATTTCTATTTCCTATATTTTCCATTTTCTCCTCTTTTCTTCTTTATTCTTATTCCCTTTAGTTTCCCTATTTTGTGTTTCCTCCTCTTCCTCCTCCTCCTCTTCTTCCTCGCTTTCTACGTCCTATATTTTGTTTTTCCTTATTTTTATTCTTTGCTTTTTCCTTCATTCTGTATTTCCTCAGTTTCTCTCTCTCCTCATCCTCCTCCTTTTCTATTATTTTCTATTTTATCTCCTTTATCAACTCGTTCTTCTCCTTCTCCTCTTTCTCCTCTATTCACCTCTATTATTTTGCATTCCCTCCTCCTCCTCCTCGTCCAATCACTTTCGTTACAATCTCTTCATTCTTCTCTTTCTTTGTCCTCCTCCTCCTCCTCCTCCTCCTCCTCCTCCAATCACCTTCGTTACAATCTCTTCATTCTTCTCTTTCTTTGTCCTCCTCCTCCTCCTCCTCCTCCAACTCTTCTATTCTTTTCTCCTCCAAATATTCCCTTTTGAGAGAGAGAGAGAGAGAGAGAGAGAGAGAGAGAGAGAGAGAGAGAGAGAGAGAGAGAGAGAGAGAGAGAGAGAGAGAGAGAGAGAGAGAGAGAGAGAGAGAGAGAGAGAGAGAGAGAGAGAGAGAGAGAACCTGTCTTTTGGATCGAGTATTGCGACAGAAAGTGAATCAACATTTGCAACACGCCGAGCATTAAAAGTGAAATTATTAGTAAAAGTTAAAAGCCCTCTTCTTAATATACCTGCAAAAAGGGGGGGAGGAGGGGGCAGAGGGGCGGGGGTGGGGGTCATGTGTACCTTTCCTATATATCTTATGTCTGTATGTTCCTCTCTGTATGTCATTATTATTTTTTTTAGGAATCTTTGTTTCATTCCTTATTTATTTCTGTTTCATTTCATTCCTTCCTTAATTTCTTCATGTCGTTTTCTTCTTCTTATCTCTTTATATTGTCTATTCATTTATCTATCTATCTACCGGTGTGTGTGGTGTGTCTTTTTTTGTCTATCTGTTTATCGAAGACTAATATATTTTATCTGACTACCTTTTTGCATGTGTCTTTCTGTTGTTTCTCTGTCTATGTGTCTCTGCCTGTCTGTCTGTTTCTCTGTCTGTCTGTCTGTCTGTCTTATTACTACAAAGAATATAATCTGTAAAATTATAAAAGTAAAAAGAAAACTAGTAATAACTGCGATAACAACAATAATAGCAACAGTAATAATAATAATAATAATAACAATAATAATAATAATAATAATAATAATAATAATAATAATAATAATAATGATAATAATAATAATAGAAAGCAACATTGCACAATCTCCCTTATTCAAAAGATACATTAAAAGAAAAGGAAGACGAAGAAGAAATTACAAAGAAAATATATAATGAGAACGAAGTCGTGAGAGAGAGAGAGAGAGAGAGAGAGAGAGAGAGAGAGAGAGAGAGAGAGAGAGAGAGAGAGAGAGAGAGAATATATAAACTCTCAGACCTTTCCCTTATTTGTCCTTTGCGGTTTAGACATTAAAATATTACAAAGGGAGGAAGAGGAGGAGGAAGAGGAGGAGGAGGAGGAGGAGGAGGAGGAGGAGGAGGTAGACAAGAAAAGATGAGGAAAAGAAACAGAAGATACGGAGGAAGATGCAGCAAGAAAAAAAAAAGCCAAAAAGGAAAAATAAAAAAAAGAAATAAAGGTGAAATATGAGACAAAGGTGAAATAAAAATGAATACAAAGAGAAAAAAAAAAGGAGAAAAGAGGAAGAAGAAAAGACACGAGGGAATTGATCTTATTTAACATATATTAAAAAAAGTTGAAAGGAGAAAAAGGAAAAGGATAGGAAAAACAAAACAGAAAGGAATGAAGTTTTAAAGAAGGAAAAAAACTGATTAAGTGAAAAAGAATACCAAGAAAAAATAAAAAAAAAAGGGAGACAGTGAAAACGAACAGGTAAAAAAAAAAAAAGGAAGAACGATAAGAAGGAAGGGGAACGAAGAGGGAAGAGGGAGGGACGAGGAAGAGAAAAAAAATAGATGGGGGAGTGGAAGACAGAGAGAAAGAGAACAAAAACAAAAAGAGGGAGAGAAAGAGGAGGAAGGAGGGAAGTACGTTAGGAAGGAAAGGAGGTTAAGTTAGAGAAGTGGAAGGAGAGAAGGCATTGGCATAAGCCAGGTGTGAAGGACGAAATAACAAGGTAAACAACACAGGTATACGGTATGAAAAACAAGGTAAATATGCGTCAGGTAATAATAGACTAATAAACAACAGGTAAGAAGAGTCGGTACAACATGATGGATGATACGTAAGGTTAAGGTGTGATGGGTTAATTAGACAGGTAAAGGTGTGTGACTAATGAATGTTTTTTTTGTTGTTTCTACAGATAATTCTTCTTGCTCTGGTGGCGGTGGCGGCGGCGCAGTTCAACCAGGTGAGAGAGAGAGAGAGAGAGAGAGAGAGAGAGAGAGAGAGAGAGAGAGAGAGAGAGAGAGAGAGAATTTTCTGAACATTCCAAACGAGACAAAGAATAATTGAAAACCGTGCATGAGAGAGAGAGAGAGAGAGAGAGAGAGAGAGAGAGAGAGAGAGAGAGAGAGAGAGAGAGAAAAAAAAATTTCTGAACATTCCAAACAAGACAAAGAATGATAGAAAAACGTGCAAGAGAGAGAGAGAGAGAGAGAGAGAGAGAGAGAGAGAGAGAGAGAGAGAGAGAGAGAGAGAGAGAGAGAGAGAGAATGGAAGAAAAAAGCCCATCTCCCTATCTTCTTTCCACCCTTCTTTTCTCTTCCCTCCACCCACTTCTCCCTTTCCCTCCCTCCCTCCTTTCCTCCACACTCCACCCTTCTCTCCATTAACCCACTAACCTTCCCTCTTCTCCTCCACTAACCTCCTCCCACTCCTTTTCGCACCTGTCACTTTCCTCCATTATTCTCTTTCCTTCCCTCTCCCTTATAATATTTTCTCCCTTTCACTTTTATTTTTTTCTCTTCTCCTCCTTCTTCACTAATCCGTCCCTCACACTTTCCTTCCTTCCCTCCACTTCATCTTCCATTCCTCTTCCATTCTTTCCTTCCTTTTTCTGCCTCACAATTCCCTTCCCTGTTTTCCTGTTCCTTTCATCTCCCTTTTCCTTCCCTTTTTCCTTTCAACTTTTTCTTCCTTTTCTTCTTTCTCCCTCCTTTTCCTTTCCTTCTATTTTCTTCCTTTCCCTTCCCTTCGCTGTTTTCCTGTTCCCTTCCTCTCCCTTCTCCTTCGCATATTCCTTCCATTACTCTCTCCCTTTCTCTCCCCTTTACTTCTCCAGCCTTTCTCCCCCTTTATCAACCTTTTCTCCTCCCTTTCTTTCAACATCCCTCATTCCCTTTTTCCTTCCACCTCCTTCCATTACTCTTTATCCCTCCCTCATTATTTTAACTCGCTTCTCCCTCCTCTTTCTCTTTCCTTCCACTTCTCTAACATAAACCTCCTTTCCTCCCTAACATACTTCCCTCCTTCCTCCTCTTTCTTTCCCTCTTTTTCGTCCTCTTTCTCTCCGCCTTCCACCCCCCCCCCCCCCATCTCTTTTCCTCTTCCTTGTCCCTCCCTCTTTCCTTTCCTTTTCTCTCCTCTCTTTTAGTTCTCCCTTTCCCCTTGCCTTCTTTCCTTTCCCTCCCTTCTTCCTCCTCTTTCTCCACTGCTTCTAATCACCCCCTATCTTCCACATTACCCCTATTTTCTTCCTTTTCTCTCCCCCTCCCTCCACTTTCCTACACTCCCCCCCCCCCTCCTCCACCCCCAACTCACCCCTCTTCCCTCCCCCCCAACAGCCACGCTTCGGGTCGTCACGATTCCTCCGCTTCGATGACGACGACTTCGATGACTTTTTCGATGACGACGACGACGACTCGCTGGAGGACCTGTACGAGGACCTCTACGATGACGACGCCGACGACCGCGCGGAGGCGAGGGCGGCGCTGACGAGGCTGCGGGCGTCGGGCGCGATAACCGGGGACGCCTTCAGGAGGAACCGATTCGTGAACGCCAGGTGAGAGGGGAGGGGGAGAGGGGGGCCTGGTGGGGGGTTACCTGGAAGGTGGAGTTACCTGGAGGGGAGAGAGGTACCTGGTTGTGTTTGTTGATGTGGGTATTTGTTTATGTGGGTGTGTACATGTGTGTGTTTACCTGGATGAGTGTTTATTTGTGTTTACCTGTGTTTGTTTACCTGTGTGTTTTTTGATCTGGGTGTTTCTTTGTTTACGTGGATGTTTGTTTACGTGTGTGTGTGTGTGTGGGGGGGGGGGTTTAAGTGAGAGTTTACCTGGTGTGTGTTTATCTGGGTGCTTGTTTACCTGGGTGTTTGTTTCCCTGGGTGTTTAATTAGGTGGGTTTGTGTTTATGTGGAAGGTTGTTTATGTGGGTGGGTGTCTGCCTGCATTTACCTCCGTGTGTGTGTGTGTGTGTGTGTGTGTTCAAATGCATCTCACCACCACCTCAATCTTCCTTTCTTCTCTCCCGCCAACAGAAGCAACAACCGAGGCTTCAACACCAACCGAAACTTCAACAGCCCCAGACCCAGTTTCAACACCGGCAGCTTCAACAATCACCGCAGCACCATTTTCCCCACCCAAAGACCCAGTTTCAACACCCAGAGACCCAGCAGTTTCAACGCCCAAAGACCCAGCAGTTTCAATACCCAGAGACCCAGTAGTTTCAACACCCCCAGACCCAGCAGTTTCGGTACCTCCTCCAGCAGTTTCGGGACCCAGGGGAACAGTTTCAACACCCCGCGCCCCGCTTTCAACTCCTTCCGTAGTCCCCTCCCAGCCTCTTCCATCCCACAGAAACGGCCATTCTCCTCCTCCTCCTCCACGAAGTTCCTCCCTGCCACCTCCTCCTCCCTCAATGATATCTCCCGTCCCTCCTCCTTTCGCAAGACTTCACCCTCCCCCTTCAAGTCCCTCCCCTCCTTCTCGTGGCCTGGAGGCAGCGGGTACTACTTCAGCATGAGTACCAACGGGGCCAAACCTGTCTCCTATTTCATCCGCTACGACGATGACTAAACGGTGTGATGACGATGACCTAGGATGAAAGTAAGGATGAATAGGGAAATAGTGAGATGAATGATGACGAAATGTGACGATACTGAAAACTATGACTATTACTACTATTACTGCTGAAGATGAATACAAAACGATGAATAAGGAAATAGGGATGATAATGATTGATGACCTAAGTGATGAGTGAAAACAACTACTCCGACTATTATTACAACTACTATTTAGGATGAATATATGGATGAAAAGGGAAGTTACGATAGATGATGATGATGATTACGTAATGTGATGATGATGATGATGATTACTATTGCTACTTAGGGTGAATACAGAGATGATGAATAGGAAAGTAAAGGAAGGAGGAGGAGGAGTATGCAAGGGGTAGCCATCGTCTTCACAGGAGTTGCCGTAATTTATCTCGTGAAAGAAAACGGAACATTTTTCTTCAACAGATTATCAAGAAAAATCAATACATATATTTTTTTTACGTTTTAAGACAGTTCACGAAATCCGACGTTATCTTATATAAACTGGAGATGACCTAATTTGTAGTATTAAAATTCTAAACCATTGAAGGACAAGAAAGCTTTAAATACTATTTCTGATTACTACATACCAAATTACACATACAAAAACACTAGAGAATTCCTTGCATGTATATTTTTCTTAAGCTAAGCAAAATCCATACAAAAAACTATATAATGTTTAAAAGTTCATATTAAAACACTTAACAAAAAAAATCAAAAACCCTGATAACAGTTTCAAGACAAAAAAGAAAAAAAAAGAATACGGACCCACGTGTATTTTTCAAAGTTTAAAATCAATCACTAAATTTACACAAGAAATGTTCCCTCCCGTTTTAGAAACTTCCGAAATCCAGAAAATTAAAGCAAACATTTATTTTACGTTTGAGTGACTAACAAATCACCAAAATTCTTATCCGTTCCTAGATTGTGGTCCATCTGCTGATTCTTCCATTCCTCAAAAATAAATAAATAAATAAATAAGTAAATAAAAAATAGAAATAAAAACACCAACAAGTCACCATACTCAAATTGTCATCCAAGTAATAAAAAAGAAACAGACTAGTGACGAAAACACACACACACACACACACACACACACACACACACACACACACACACACACACACACACACACACACACACACACAAACAAACAAACAACAAACAAACAAACGCACGAACACACATACGAGATGAAGTACGGCAACCCTATGTGAAAACTTATAAATTTAGCATGCAAATATTTATTATACGAACACACACACACACACACACACACACACACACACACACACACACACACACACACACACACACACACACACTATTACACTTCCACGATTAATTCGTTCATTATTATCATCACTGTTCCCGACAACTTCCCGAGTCCCATCTTTTTTAAATCATCTTTCGAATTTCTGAGTTTAACTGAATATATCCTTTCTAATCACCAAGTCTAAATATTTTGAATTTTGTATTATCTTTTTTACTAAAGTCATTCAAAATTCAGAGGTCAGTATTTATATTAAACAAAACTTTAACATATCTATTCTAAATTATCTTCAAATTTCCGAGTTCACATATTCTAGATTTCCCATATTTTCATTCTTTTAAAATTATGTTCAGTAGTTGTATGAAAAACATGACATTTCTAACAAAAAGAAAAAAATATGAACTTTCAGTAATTCTCAAAACTTAAAATAATTAACTAATAAAAAATACCTTTTCAAAACAACCATTCATATCTATATTCGCAAAACAAACTCACAAAACTATACTTGTTACTATATTTTTTTTAACATTCAAATTCACTAACTCAAAAAATCTGTAAAAACATTGACTTGCTTTCAAATATTATACAAAACAATTGGTATAATATTCAGGAAAGGCACCGCGGAAACGACCGATGAATTATTCCCAACGATAAATTATTCCCAACACTATTCCTATTAATCTTAAGTACTATTCTTTTGCTTTCGATGGAGGAGCACGACCATTACAGAGTTAATTTATTGTGATCGTGATGGCGGCACACACTGTAAGAATACTGATGATTGTAATAAAGTTCAGTATTATTATTCCTTGACTGCTCTGTTTCCTCTTTATTATTAATTCTTCAGTGTGTGTGTGTGTGTGTGTGTGTGTGTGTGTGTGTGTGTGTGTGTGTGTGTGTGTGTGTGTTATTCAGATTAAACAATCCTACCAACAAGTAGGCAGATAAATCAATGAAGAAACAAAAGGTCATACAACACACGCTTCTATACATTGTGTACTTCAGTTCTTACCATATTGGCTTCCTCGAATTTATATTATCTGTTCTTTACAAAATCTTCAAATCCTAAACTTATGAACTGTCCCTACTTGTTTATTTTTCTCCCCCTCCCCCTCGCACTTGCCCGCTAAACACAACTTTCTGCACCCTCATCTTTGAACATAGGGAGGATTTTTAATATCAAGCACTTAACGGCAGCATTCCAAACCCGGCGGTGGCTGAGTGGTTTGCGTGCCGGTGTGGTGTCATGAGACATCCCAAGATCGTGAAACATCCCATCCTGAATACATACATGAACTTCAACACGGTACCGTGTCTTTTGTCGACTGCTTGTCAGGATCTGTCCCCTCCAAGTTTATTTATATTATTATGAAAGCAAATGATGACGTATGTAGTATGTATATAACTAGGATGTAGATGTACAGCAACGGCTCTAGTGTTCTGCAGTGTGTTCTTTTTTTCTTGATCTCCTTCTGTTCTTCTGTTTGTTGTTGTTGTCTCTTGTGTTCTTCTCTTTTCATTTTTTGTCACATTCTGTGTATATTGTCATATTTTTTCTCTTTCTGTGTATTTGTTGCGGAGTCTCTTGGTGCTCTGCGTCTCTGCTGAGGCATGGCAGCTGGCGCAGCCTCCTGCAGCAGCAGCTGCTGGCGGCAGCGCCCTGGTACCCGCACAGGAAGTGCTGGAAGTTCCCAGGTTCTCCCCCTCCGCCCCGCACATGATGCACGTTGTGCACATTGTTTCCTATCTTTGTATCATTGAGTTTTCCTCTCATTTGGAGTGTTAGCTCTATTGATGATGTATTATAGATGGTAATGATGGATATATAAGTTTCGTAAGTTCTTCACATTTTATTATATTTTATAGGCTTTTTTATTTTCTTTACTTCTTCTTTTTTTTTTTTCTTGTTTCCATTCTTCAGTAATTTTTGTCCTTAATCTTTTCTTTCTTTTCTTCTTTCTTCTTTCTTCCAGCTTGCAGCTCTCATTCTAGCTTTAATTTCTTTTTTCTAATTTTTTTTTTTTTTCATTTTTTTTACTTTTTTTTTTTTATTTGTCTTTATCTTTGTTGTTTCTTGTTTTGTTAGATGTTTGTTTTGTGTTGTGTTATTGTGTGGTATATTTATGATATATTCTAGATTGATAATTTACTCTCCATTATTCTTTTCTCTTCAGCTCTTCATCTTCAACTCTTTCAGCAGCGTGCAGTGTCTTGAATCTGGGTCTCTAATATGCATGTGTACACTTTTCTTTTCAATGATGTTGGATATCTGGATCTCTCAGTAAAATTTATTATCTCATTTCCTCCATATGGTATTGAGCGCTTACACACTTTCTAGGCTTTTTCCTCCGGTTTTATGACAGCTTTTCGCTATGATTGATTATGTAAGATTGGCCAGCTTTTTTGCCTCTTCTATCATAATTTCTTTTTTTTAGTAAAGATATTTCGTTGTTTAGTAGAGTTAGGCCCCCAGATGATTGATTTCTTCACAGATTGTATGTTTTCTATCTGTTGTGGACTATTTTCTAAGTTATAGATGATGATCTTGCTCTTATTTTTTATTTATCTCCAGTCCACATTCTCTACTTATTTCTGTTAATAGTCTAATGCTGTGTTGTGCCTCGTCTATACTGTGAGACAGTAGTAGGATATCAACAATCACTCTTCTTCTTCTTGTGACCTGTTCCGCTTTGCATCGCTTTTTCAGGACCTCCTTAGTACTTTTCTACACTTAGATGCTTCACTTAGTTACTCTGTAATAGCAAAGATTGGGTTCCGCGATGCAAAATTAAGGATGCTGGACTCTAGATTCTCTTTAAAGTGAGGATCAAAGGTGAGCTCCGTGGGGCAGCATGAGCTAAACAGGATGGTGCCATAACGGGCTGAAGCCAGCCATCAGGCCCCACCAAGAAAGCCTACTGGTGCCATAGGCAGGAAAAAAATAAAATATAAAAAAGTCAGTTATTACCAATTCAGAAACGAACAGTAGCCTCACAGCGGTTATTCGCATTTCTTAAACTTTGCATACTTAATATTCAATAAACAAATAAATGAACGCCCAACAGGCCCTGATTCTGAAAAACGGGGTTCAAAGACAAGAGACAAATGAACAAGACGGCAAAGAAAATACAGAAAAAAAGGCAACACTCACCAGGGCACATTTTCATCGTCTTCATCCTCAGTGGCAGTCGGAGTAGTAATAGTTGCAGTAGTAATAGCAGTAAACGTTATCAAACACACGCTCAAAAAGAACACTTGCTTGCCTGCGATAAGAGAAGAGAAAGAAGGGGATACAGTAGATGATTCAGCCACTGGTACCTATATGACTGTCTTATTACTAAAAAAAATATATAAATAAAAAATATAAAAAATAAATAAAATTGGTGCTTCATTTTCATACTTATTATTTTGTAGCAATATATCATCACTTTCTCCTGTATCATATAATTTTCTACTTCTGAGCAAAAACTTCCAAAATGTTCACACAATAGAAAAAAATAAGTAAGTAAACTTCTCTGTATTCCTGAGCACAAGTTCCTAAATCTTTACAAAACAGCAAAAAAGTGTCAATAAACTTGTTATTCGGCAAAACTTCCTGAACCCAAACACAACAGAAAAATTAAGCAAACTTTCTACATCCACACCTGAAAATAATAATCAGTAAATAGAGCACATATATGAATAAATAAGATAAATAAATAATAAAAGAAATGAAACAATGAGATGAATGAAATAAAACATAAATGCATAAACAGATAAATATAATAAAAGATAAATGAATAGATAAATAACAAAGACGCACACACACACACACACACACACACACACACACACACACACACAAAAGGAAGGATTAAAGATAGAAGTATAATGAAAGAAAAGAAGGAAGGAGGGAAGAAAGTGAGAGCGAAAAATGAAAGAAGAGAAGAATGAAAAGAAAGAGAAGAGGAGGAACGGGAGGAAAGAAGATACAGTAGAAAATGGACAAAGAAACAATAAAATAAAATAAAATAAAACAGATGAATGAATATATACAGTAGAAGACAAGCCCCTACAAAACAATCCTGAACTCCTACTGCAAAACAGACAGAGAACATCAACAGGAAAAACGCACAAAACTTCCCCTCACCTTCACATCGCAACGGTATGAAAGGAGAGGGAAAAAAAGCAAAAATCAACATTCCTCACATTATTCCGGCTCCTCACTTCCTTGTCCAAAAAGGCTCATGACCAACGGACAAACAAAAGAAACAAAAAATTAAAGAAAAAGGCAGAAGATGGACTTGACCATAAATGTTACTTACTCATCCTTAATTGCCTTCTTCCTTATATGGACAGGTAAGGATGGCCAGGTGAGAGAGAGAGAGAGAGAGAGAGAGAGAGAGAGAGAGAGAGAGAGAGAGAGAGAGAGAGAGAGAGAGAGAGAGAGAGAGAGAGAGAGAGAGAGAGAGAAAGCACTAAAAGACCTTCACTGACCTTAAATCTTAACCTTTCCCATCTCCAGTCGCAACACACACACACACACACACACACACACACACACACACACACACATTCTATCCTATTATCACATTCTTAGTTTTTCAATACCTCTTGACCATTTCAACACATTCAAGTCATAAGATTTTTTTTTTTTTTTTCTTCAGTGATAATATAATGTAATAATATATACTCAACACTCAAGTCAGTATTGCCAACTAATGACATTTAAGTGTAATTGAATGCCAGTTATTTTCTCTTAAACCTTTTGTTGTTGTTGTTGTTGTTGTTGTTGGAGGATCCTATCAGTTTGCAAGGCATTATTCATTTCAGTTAACTGTCTTCTTTTTCTTCTTTTTTTGTTTAGGTATGTCTTCTTTTTCTCCTTTTTTTTTTTTGTTTAATTATGTCTTTCTTTTTCTTTTCTTTTTTGTTTAGGTATGTCTTCTTTTTCTTCTTTTTTTGTTTAATTATGTCTTTCTTTTTCTTCTTTTTTTGTTTAACTATGTCCTTTTTCTTCTTTTTTTGTTTAACTCTTTTTTTTTCTTCTTTTTTTTGTTTAACTGTCTTCTTCTCTTTTTCTTCTTTTTTTTGTTTGTCCTTTTCCTTTATGGGGTTGGATATCTGTCTGTTTTCTACTTTATTTCCTTTATTTATTATTCTCTGTGTCTTTAGTATGTCGCACTTACAGCATTAACAACTTAAGTGTACCTGTATTCTTCTAGCCATACCTATTACACAGTTTTAATAATAATAATAATAATAATAATAATAATAATAATAATAATAATAATAATAATAATAATAGCACTAACACAAAAATATTATCTCCACAAATTCATGCAACACTATCAGATTCTGCTGTTAATTATTGCCTTCAACTTTCATTAGTCAACCTTTTTTTCTTCTTCTCTTCCTTCCCTTAACCTTTTCTTTCTCTTCCTTTTACTTGCAGCTCCACCCAAGGACTTTTTTTCTACCTGCCTCGTGTACCATCCATGTACGGCTTGGTTACACACACACACACGAGGAAAGATGAAAGGTAAAAGTAATGAAAGATAAAAGGAAGGACAGAAGAAAGTGAAAGGGAAAAATGGAAGAAGAGAAGAAAAAAAAGAAGGGGAAAAGGAGGAGGAAAGGAAGGAAAGGAGGAGGAGGAAAGGGAGGAAAGAAGATAATGTAGAAAATGGACAGAGAAAGAAAAAAGGAAGGTGAAAATGGAGGAAGGGAATAAAAAGGAGAGGGGAAAGAGAGGAAAGGAAGAACAAGTAGGAAATGGACACACAATCACACACACACACACACACACACAACAAACACAAAAAAAACAAAAAAATTGCAATGGATGTGGTCAAGGATGGTTAACGTTCATTTCATTCCCTCCACTTTTTTTTTTTTTTAACTCCTCACCCTCTCCATCAACTTAAATCACTCCCTCACTCCACCTTTCTGCTTCCACTTTCACTCTCTGACCACCACCTGATGCTTCTACTGATTGCAAACTACTATGCTTCTACCTGCTGGCTCACTAATTATCTTCCTTTTACCTGTTTCAATGCCAGGTGTGTGCTTTCCTTACACCTGAGAAGCATGACGTTGGAGGCAGTAATGGATCTTCTTGTCATTTTAGCTTTTAATTTACTCTTGTCTTGTTCTGCACAGTCGCATTTCTTTCCTCGTTTTAGCTCGCTGGTTTTGATTTTATTTGCTCTTATGTTTGAGATGTTTGTTTTCCTTTCTTCCGATATCTATAAAATTGTATGCAGTCGGGATTGTTTTTTTTTTTGGGGGGGGGTTTGTTTCTTAAGTTATTTTCTCTTATTTTTTTCTTCCCCTCTTTATTTCCTCTCCTTTCATTACCCTTTTTCCTCAACCATTCACTCTTTTCTTCTATTTCCTCTTTGTCTAGTGACCAACTCAAGGGCAAAAACAAAGGGAAAAAATGGTAAAAGGTATTCCTGACGTCTTATTATCACACAATTTTCTGACTGACTAATTTGTATCTACGTTGTCTTCCCTGCTTCTGTCATCCATAATATTGTTAGCAGTAATGCATTTTGTCTCACACTACACTACTACAATTTCTTATAATCATCATCTATTTGGCTACATTTAATTTTCTGACTCATTAATTTTCATTCTAATTTCCTATTTCTGCTTCTTCATCCATAATATTGTAAATAGTAATGCATCTTGGCACACACCATGCTACTGCAATTTTTCCTTATCGTCTTCTGCAAGGTCACATTCAATTTTCTGATTCATTAATTTTCATCATAATTTGCTATCCCTGCCTCTGTTCATCCATAATACAGTAAGAAGTAATGAACCTTATGACACATTACTGCTTCTTATCATGGTTTTTTTAGTCATATTCAATTTACTGAGTAATTAGTTATCCTCATAATTTGCCATCCCTGCCCTTATCAGTTACAAATTTTATTCCCTTTGAGCTTTCCCTTTAACTGTAAAAAACTATGAAAAATTCTGAACCTGTACTGTCATTTTTTTTCCATATAATTCTGGGACACCACTACTCTCTATCGCTCCCCTTCTGCTTTCTTGACACTCCACACATTAACTGACACACACACAACCTAACTTTCCTTCTATAACTGCAGTAACAAATATCATCTTATGGTCCTCATCTGATTCATTTAGACTCCACTTAGAAACTGATACCCCCCAAAATACACACCACACACTCAAGGGACACATGATAATAACACCACCAGCCAGTGTCTTTTTTAGATATGTATTAATCTTGAAAACATGTGAGAATGTCCCACAGTACATGCCCTTTACAGCATCAAAAAATATACTGTATCTGTTGAATGATTCCCTAGAACCACTGCAAGAAATTATAATGTTAGTACTAGTAGTAGTAGTAGTAGTAGTAGTAGTAGTAGTAGTAGTAATAGTAATAGTAGTAGTAGTAGTAGTAGCAAATACTGGTAATTAACTTAATGTATACTGAATAATAACAAAGATTGCACTATACATCTTGAAATTATACATATTACACCAGCGACGAAGGTAGTAATAGTAATAATAATAATAATAATAATAATAATAATAATAATAATAATAATAATAATAATAATAATAATAATAACAACAGTTCCATAGTACCTACAAGGCCCCGTTTATACTCAGGAAAGAATATACAATAATGAACAAAGTACAAAATGCAGATGCATCAATGAATAAAACAACGTAACCAACCTCACAATAATACTTATTGATAATCATAATGATAATAATGCATACATCCATCTTTTCCTAAACATTGTAATATAGAAGCAACCTAAATCTAGTCATGTATATACAAAGTCAGTGACCTATTACCATATATCAAACACACACACACACACACACACACACACACAATTTACCCCCAGCCACTCATAAGAAACACAGGTAACATACTTCTACACAGATGACAGTAGCAGAGAGACAGACAGACAGACCATGACAAGCGGATAAAAATGAACGAGTTACACAATAATTGCGTCATTTTGTCATGAGAGGAAGCGAGAAGTTATATGTTTGTGTATGATGAATAATGAAAACACTTGAAGACGTACCAATTTAGACATCTTCAAAGCCAGAAAATCTAGCATCATAATATAATTTGAGGTATACATTAGTATGTATGAAGACTTTCAGAATCAAGAGAAAAATGGCAGAATATATATTTACTGTTGAAGGGAATAACATTTGTAAACATCATCTTACAAGTGGCACATACATACTGCACGTGTAAAAGAAATAAAGGGGGGATACTTATTTTGAAATTTATTAATCAAAAACAAGCTTGTGTCAATGTTATCTTTCTTGCACTTTAACATCTGATCAGACTCCACACACACACACACACACACACACACACACACACACACACACACACACACAATCACAGTCTATAATTAGTATTCTCCATAAAGCACAACCTACATTGGTGGTGGATTGATCAGAGGCGGGAAAAATTGGACAACTGTGTCTACCGAACTCTCGAGAAATCTGAGACGAGAGAATGACAAAATATGTGATGGTTTAAACACTGTCTTGCCTTTCTTTTGTGACCTAAATATATTCCTACAGGTGATGCTGATTTGTGAATGTGCTTCTGATAAACATAAGGAGGAAAAAAAAACATAAATCAACGGAGGAAATGAAGGTGAAAAAAAACTGTTTTCCTTTTCTACAAGCTAAATAAATTTCTAAGTGTAATGCTGATTTGTGAATGGGCTTACAACATACTGAAGAAAACAAAACAAAAAAAACAGGAGGTACTGAGGGTAAGAGAAAAAAATATAACCTGTAGCATGTGAAAATTATAAGTATAATGCTAATTTATGAATGTCCTTGTGCTAAATATAGGGAAAGAAAAATAGAATATGTGAAGTAAGGGAAAAATGAATAACCTGTAACATATGAAAACTATTAGTGAAGGTGCATGTGTTGTAAAGAAAATATAGAGTATAAGAAATATAAGTGAAAATATAGAAGAAACATAGGTGGAAGAGGTAACCAGAAGAATGTGAGCAGCACTGTAGTTAATGAAGAATGTGAGAAATAGAGGTGAAAACATAAGTGAAATATAGATGAAGAGATAACAAAAAGAATGTGAATATGTGCAGTTAATAAGGAATGCAAGAAATATAGAGGCAAAATATAGACAATATGGATGAAGAAATAACCAGAAGAATGTGAATACCAGTGCAGGTTTACAATCTATCTTGTACTATTTCTAACTGTGCCTCAAGGTTGTGTCAAGGCGCTGGGAGCAGGTGTGAGGTGTGAACTAGGGTGAGACAAGAGTGACGTGGGACAAGACATTCTAAACTTCCTTATATGGAAGGTAAATGGGTTGGTAGGTAGTGTGTGCTCTCTCTCTCTCTCTCTCTCTCTCTCTCTCTCTCTCTCTCTCTCTCCAATAAACAAATGACAGAATTAAGGTTAACCTCCCTCACATTTACATATTCCATACTTTCCTATCTTCCTGCTGATGATATGAAAAAAGAGCCAATGATAAAAAAAAAGATAATATTATAAAATCAAAACAATTTCCACAGACTTTTGAGCACAGTAACCTAAAGACAAAATATCAGTGCAAGCTCCCTCACACTGGCATATCAAAATGGTGGTGTAAATGAGAATAATGTGTATGAATGAAGAGGAAAAATGAAAAAGTAGTACACAAGAACCAACATCGTCAATTGGCTTTTAAACGAAGTCCAGCCAGTCCAGTCAGACTCACAATTGTTCAAATAAAGCACATTTCAATGAGGCAGAGAAATGAGGAGGGAGAGAGGAAGTAATCTTTTAGTGTGCAAAAAGTCCATTAAATAAAGAATAAATAAATTACATTTTTAGGATATTAAGATTCTGGTAATTATGCAGCAGAAGTGGGTGTGTTATTTTCAAGACAGACTTCTTTTCATGGGCATATTTTTTTGGGGGGGTGTATAATTTTCTTCTGCGGAATCTATAGTTGTTGCTTTTTGTGGTAAGGATGTTGGGGGAACATTTCCTGCAGTGCACTGAGCCCCACCCTGACACATCAATAGTCACTCCCTGCATCTTAATAAGGTAATAATTATTTCTCATCTAACCCAACCCTTAATGGAGGGGCTGTGCCACCCTTCACTCTCCGAACTCATAACGGAGGGGCTCCGCCCACCTTGACTTTTTCCCTATGGCCGCTTAATTAATAAGGTAAGAACTCCTCTTTCTTAGTAATCATGCAGAACATTTGCGATGCCGAATAAATTCACTTGACCATACCGAGGCATATACACTACGTTACGGATAACCCGTGTGCTTGAAACAGCACCCCAACCCATATCACCGTCAGTACCTGTGAAATGAGTTTTCCATAATCCTGCAACCCCTCGTGGACACTAATGTATCCTCCCCATGTGCTCTTGACGAGTAACAGTCTCAATACCTGTGAGCGCAACACTCTTCTCAACGCTAAATTCTACCTGCCGTAACCCTGAGACTCAGTCACTTATTTCCTCCCCCGCGCCGAGCCGCCACCAGCAGCACACCCTGCCCGCAGCCCCGCTAACCTTTCTCGGTCCTTCCTCCCTCCCCGAACCCTTAAATCATATTTGCGTGGAAAATTAAAGTTAAAATCTAGCTAAAACACGAGGAATAATGGAAATTCACCTGGCCGGCCGCGCGAGGGTCACGATGAGTCGTCGCTTGCTCGAAGCAATGGTTGGCGATGCGCTTTTGTTATTTTATAATACAAACTTTCTGAGGTAATGTTGCAAAAATTCACCCAATCAGAAATGTTCTCCATAAATCAGTGACTTTTTTTTCTTTACTATGTAACTAGATAGAGAGGAACTAACAAAAAAACAGCTAATAGATGCGCATTTGTATACTTTGTTGTTCTTTTCTTATTAAATGAATGGTGATACGCAAGCAACTGATAAAAGAATATAACGAATAGATAAAAAAATAAAACCAAATTACGTAAACTCAGCCAATATATACTATAACAAGCCCAACCAAACCGAACCAGCTGAGCACCGAATCCACTCACCCTTCCTCTCCTTCCCTTTTTACTCACGAATACCAATTAAATTTACTTCCCTTACCGAAAAGGAATAGAAAGGCATCTGATAGAGATAATTAAAACCCAATAATAAACAAAAACGACCCCAGGCATGCTATATTTAGGCTAACAAAAACAACACTAATACCATACAGCCAATCCTTCCAACTCTCTCACACGTGCACATATATACACGTCCTGTTCTTGTATTAAGGCGCCACCTGTGACCTGACCACTGAACATGACCCACGAAGAGAGAGAGAGAGAGAGAGAGAGAGAGAGAGAGGCCAAGGAGAACAACCTATTTCTCCCACCAGACATGAAAGGCCATAATTGTTTCCCGCCCTTCCTATACACAACTATGTTCGTGTTTGTGGCGGGTCGAAAATATGTTAGTGATTGCTTCTAAACTTCACTCAAGACTTCTCACGTGTGTAGAACTGAGAACTGAGTAATCGTGTATAAACTATCGTACGTCACTTTATTTTACCTTTTTTTTAGTAATACTTGAAATAATGATGAAGAATGGACACGCATGACTATTTTTCCTGATTTCTTTATGAATGAAGGGACAGACTGTTGAAATATGAGATGTAATAAGATATCTTACTTCCTCTCTTCTTCCTCTCCCCCTTCCCTTCCTTTCTAAATACCCCGTACCTACACAGACATCATCTTCCTTCTCCTTCCTCTTCTTCCTATCTATTTAGTACGCCGTACCTACGCAGACATCACCTTCCCTCTCCTCCTCCTCCTCCTCCTCCTCTTTCCTTCTGTCTGTTTCAGTGCCCCTTCAACCCCTATTTCCCCTTCTAATAAACCAAGACAAAGAAAACGGAAAACGTAAAGTAGAAAACACACAAATGATTAGATACCTTACTCTTCTTCTTCTTCCTCTCTTCCTCCCTTACTATCTATGCCGTACCAACACAGACATTACCTTCCCTCTTCTTCCTCTTCTTCCTTCCTTACTATCTATGCCGTACCAACACAGACATTACCTTCCCTCTTCTTCCTCTTCTTCCTTCCTTACTATCTATGCCGTACCAACACAGACATTACCTTCCCTCTTCTTCCTCTTCTTCCTTCCTTACTATCTATGCCGTACCAACACAGACATTACCTTCCCTCTTCTTCCTCTTCTTCCTTCCTTCCTATCTACGCCGTACCTAACAGACATTACCTTCCCTCTTCTTTATTCCTTCCTTCTTATCTACGTCGTACCTACACAGACATAACCTTCCCTCTTCTTCCTCTTCTTCCTTCCTTCTTATCTACGCCGTACCTACACAGACATTACCTTCCCTCTTCTTCCTCTTCTTCCTTCCTTCTTATCTATGCCGTACCTACACAGACATTACTTTCCCTCTCCCCCTCCTTCTCTTTCCTTCCGTCTGTCTGTTTGAGTGCCCCTTCAATCCTTCTTTCCCCAACTAATAAAAATAAAATAAGACAAAAAGAAAACGGATAGCGGAAAGTAGAAAACACAAGAATGATAGGAAAAAATGATAATACGTCTGTCTGTTTGAGTGCCCCCTGTGATCCTTCTCTCCTCGACTAATAAAAATAAACCAAGACAGGAAGAAAACGGGAAGCGGAAAGTAGAAAACAAAAGAATGATAGGAAAAAATGATAATACGTCTGTCTGTTTGAGTGCCCCCTGTGATCCTTCTCTCCTCGACTAATAAAAATAAACCAAGACAGGAAGAAAACGGGAAGCGGAAAGTAAAACACAGACAAATGATGGGAAAAAACAGATGAAAAATACATATGCTAAAAAAATTACAGGTCTGTTTGAGTGCCCCTTGTGACAAGAAAATAGAAATGGTTAATAAGTGTAAGTTGGTGACATGAAAGTAATAATTTGTAATATAAGGCTCCCGTATCCTACAAAAAAAAGTTAAAGGCAAAATGCGGGAAAGGTAAAAATATCTTAAACAGTATATGGCACATCGCACCTTACATAATAATAATAATAATAATAATAATAATAATAATAATAATAATAATGCAACACCGTCACCTACATTAGCAATACCTTAGCTACATTGCACTACAGTTTTGTGAGTATTGATAAACATATGTCGCCTACTAACGCACGCTTACATAATGCAACATATAATAACATGTGCACAGGCAAACAAAAATAACAAAAACGAAGGATAACATAATGCACATGAAAGCGAATTAACACAACAAACGAAAACAATCATGATATATCACAAAGCCACGACGCCCATCAGGTCAAATCAAAGACATTAATAACTCGATACAAGAAGGAAGTTAACCTAATATTGAAATGAAAAGCAGACGTAATAATTAGTGATAAGAAATATTATCACACAAAAATTCTCTTTTCAAAAGCAGATACAGGGAGAAAGATTTGTGACGGGAGACTTTTGCTCATAATAAGAGACTAACGCAACAAATAAAGAAATGCGTTACCAAATATATAATGGGACGCAATAATGAATAAATAAACGAGTAAATAAAAACAAAAGCAGCAAAATAAAAATAAAAAATCTTACTTTCCACTGATTCAAAATAATAATAATAAGACTAATCAAATCGTGTTTAAACGACTGATTTGAAGGGAAAAAAATGCCAGTGTGGTTTGGGGGTTGATGAGAGAGAGAGAGAGAGAGAGAGAGAGAGAGAGAGAGAGAGAGAGAGAGAGAGAGAGAGAGAGAGGGGGGGGGGTATGAATAAACTAGAGAAAATAAGGCTTAGCAATCACCAATCACCAATCTGTGTCCCGGGGTAATGGGCTCCCTCCCACCACAGGCTCAAGGGCCAATGTTACAGAGATGAGCACCGATCCCACGCGCTGCTACAGCGTATGCCCCCAACTTTACCTTTACTAATCACCAATCTCTCTCTCTCTCTCTCTCTCTCTCTCTCTCTCTCTCTCTCTCCGCCTAGCCCTAGTATCGGCTACGGTGACTATACAATTAGTCATCACGCTAACAGACTAAATATAGTCCGACAGTTTCATCGTAACGACCAAAAGACCTCTTCCCAGTTTCTTTCTCCGCCCACAGACGGGAGACTACGGAAAATATGGCGCGATATTGTATTATAGTGAGGAACGATAAAGAGTGTAGTGCTATGGAAAGGTATAGTGTATCAACAAGCAGAAGAGAGGACCAAGAGGAAGAGGACCTATGAAGGGCTACAAAGCGATACAGGTCTAAAGAAAAAGAGGATCGAGCCAGAGACTAGGAGAGATATGCTGCGTCATTACCGCGCGAAATTCAAATTGAAGATGATACAAGTGGTGTGTGTGTGTGTGTGTGTGTGTGTGTGTGTGTGTGTGTGTGTGTGTGTGTGTGTATCCACTAGGTATTTCCGAGATGCTGACGATACCTACAGCACAAAAATCACAATTGTATCAGAATCAATTTGAATTTTGCTCGACTCTCGGTACCTGTGATCATGTTGGTCAATCTCTTCTATTCCATTGCTCGACCCTTGCAATAATTCGGTCAGTAAGGATATTTAATGATTTTCTTGATAATGTGAAGCTCCGGCCCTTAATCTCAATCATATCAGGCCTTACGCACCGACATTTGATAAGGCTGTCGTAGAAGTTTTTTTGTGTCTTTCCATGAGGGGTAGTGAGGTTTGACAAGGCTTGTGCACCATGAACGTGAGAAACACTAAAAAGAACCCAACTAATCTCCTTTGTGGCCTTGGGAAACCTTTAGTGTGAGCCAAAAGCGTCTGAGAATACTGGCCATATACTCAAACATTTGGGGCCTGAGCACACACACTTTGTAAAGGCTTCCGTAGAGTTTTGTTAGTATTTTCATGAGGGGTAGTTTTAAGAGCCTAGTGATAGTTTGGCAAGGCTTCTGGGCCATGAACGTGAAAAACACTCATGAGACCCAGAGTAACATCCTTTGTGACCCTGGGAAATATTTGTTGTGGGAGCCGAAAGTAAGAACATAAGAACATAAGAACGTAAGGAACTCTTGTAATCCTGACCCCACCTTACCTCACCATCCATGAATTTATCCAACCAGTCCACTGGTAAACCAATTCTTGCCTATGTCTTTGTTGAATCTGAATTTATCTAACTTAAAACCATTGCTACGTGTCCTATCTGGTTCTTTTACAACCAAAACCCTATTGACATCCCCTTTATTAGAGCCCTTCATCCAAGTATAGACTTCGAGACGTCTGAGAATTTATAGACTTGTCTGAGAATAAGGGTCGCGCGCGGTTCCATAAATTTATATAAAAAAATTCTTCGTAAATTTTGTGGCGCAGTGGTCGAATGGGTTAGAGCGCTGAGCCATAGAAGTGAAGAGCCAGTAATAGTCGGTTTGAACCCCGTCAGGAAGAGCATCCGATTATTAGGCAAGATCTGGAGACTTTGGGAGGAGGTCTTTGAAGTCATTACACCTTATTATAAAGAGGAAACGAATATACAATTAACACAACCAAGCCAGTCATCACACATCGAGGAAAAACAGATTCACCGAGGATAACAAGAGAAAGTATTTACGTTCATAGAAAAAAAAAAAAAAAAAAAAAAAGATATCGTAAAACTTCTAAATCTTCATGTCAAATAAAATGAAAATAAGAATGATACTTAATAACTAGTCATTACACATCAAGAAAAATATATTAACCGAGGATATCAAGTCAAAGTATTCACGCTCATAGACAAAAAATACAATAAAATAAAATATAGTGTACCATAAAACCTTAAAATCTTCATCTGCCAATATAAACCTAAGTAATACAATGATCAAAAGCAAAATACCAATCATTCAAAATAACACAATAAATCCAATACACAATTATGATGATTTCTGAGTGGACACATTTTTTCTTCTAATTTTAAGCTATATTGTTGTTGTTGTTGTTGTTGTTCACTGTCGTATGGATGAGTATTTGCTCCCTATTCTTTGCACGCTCTAGTTTATATATCTTCTATCTCACTGTTTGGCAAATTGAATATTCCTACTATATCACACTATGGCAACTCTTTTTTTCATATTCACTTAAGCACTAGATTACGTTTTCTGTTATTTAAGTCCTATAGTCCTACCAATAATTATCTTTTTATGTTTAGTAATATATTAAAGTTTACCTTCATTACCGTCTTCTAAGTCTAATCCTATCAATGATTTTCTTTCACTATGGCACTACGTCACATTCTTTATTTTCCTATTTTCCCACTTTTTTTTAATTTCAGTATATCACGTTCTCTTTTTCTCGTATTTTCCTTTTGATATCTTTCTTCCATTTCAGAACTATTTCAGGTTTCCTTTCTTTTCCTATAATTCTGCCAATCAATTTCCTTCACTTCAGCACTACATGGTTTTCTTCCTTTTTCCTCTAAGCCTAACATTCATTTTCCTTCACTTCTGCTCTACATCATGTTTTCTTCCTTTTTCCTCTAAGCCTAACATTCATTTTCCTTCACTTCTGCTGTTTTCTTCCTTTTCCTCTAAGCCTAACATTCATTTCCCTTCACTTCAGCTCTATATCATGTTTTCTTCCTTTTTCCTCTAAGCCTAACATTCATTTTCCTTCATTTCTGCTCTACATCATGTTTTCTTTCTTTCTTCTCTAAGTCATTTTCTTCCCCTTTACCACTACTTCACAATCTCTTTCATTACCATCTAACCTCATATTTTTCTTTCCCTATTTTGCTGCTAATATATTTTCGTTTCACCTCAGCACATCACGTTTTCTCTCATTAAAGTCATCTAAACCTACCGATCGTTTTCTTTCACTTTCTCACTATATCCCGTTTTCTATCCTACCTTTTAAACATGCAATAATTCATCTCTATGTCCACTTTGTTCACTGTGTTGTATTGCACATGCGTAAATAGTCTATTGCACATCCTAACTAAAGTGAACAGTTGGTAGGCTATTTATAGTTTTATTTTTCTCTCTCTAGACTGATTGGTAAAGGAACGACTCACAGTGTTCCCTTAAGATTACCATAAAAAGAAACTAAGGATAAAACCACTTCAGGATCAACACAAACCAGTAACGTAAAACGATATAAAACAACGAACAGACGGAGTGACATAAACGTTACTCATTGGGTCGTATTATAAAACACTTCGTCGCCCAAGAACACACATTTAACAAGGCTTTCGTAGTTGTGGGCATTTCCAGTAGTTTTTATGACCCTGGTGGTAGTTTGCCCCTCCCTCTGTACTGTGAACCTGAAGAAACACTCATTAGAAATTTTTTGGGCATTTCCAGTAGTTTTATGACCCTAGTGGTAGTTTGACCCTCCCTCTGTACCGTGAACCTGAAGAAACACTCATTAGGAATTTTTTGGGCATTTCCAGGAGTAGTTTTATGACCCTAGTGGTAGTTTGACCCTCTCTCTGTACCGTGAACCTGAAGAAACAGTCATTAGAACTTTTGGGGCATTTCCAGGAGTAGTTTTATGACCCTGGTGGTAGTTTGACCCTCCCTCTGTACCGTGAACCTGAAGAAACACTCATTATAACTTTTGGGGCATTTCCAGGAGTAGTTTTATGACCCTGGTGGTAGTTTGACCCTCCCTCTGTACCGTGAACCTGAAGAAACACTAATTAGAACTTTTTGGGCATTTCCAGGAGTAGTTTTATGACCCTGGTGGTAGTTTGACCCTCCCTCTGTACCGTGAACCTGAAGAAACACTAGGAGAACCCGACTGACCCCCTCTTTGACCTTTAGAAATAGCTGATGTGAGAAGCGAACGTGTCTTGTAATATCGACCATAATATCACTCGAGAAACGAAGAAACAAACACTCGATGAAATAAAT